>NC_047138.1:28138021-28310521 GCF_009829125.3 Periophthalmus magnuspinnatus | reverse complement strand
TAAATAATCATCGTAAAATTAACAGTAGAAGAAGAAGAAGACAAGTGCAGATTATGTCTATCTCCATGGAGAAAGCTGACAACAGGCCAAGTTACAGCTCAGATCTATAGAGAGGCGATCCCGCTATTAGTAAAACATAAGTATTTGAATAAATAAAAAATATATAAACTTAAAGTGCCCATATTACACTGTTTTCTGATCTGCTATAATGTAGTTTCCTCATCACAAACACACCTGGAGTTGTGTTTTGTTTCATTCACACACACTTAACGCACAAACCCTGTATATTTAAGCTGAGTTCTTCTCTAAAACAGAAAACACTCTGTTCCACCTTGTGATGTCATCATGTGGTAATACAGGAAGTGCTCTGTTGTGTTTTTAATCTCCATACATCTTAACTAGAATAATTTGGATAATTTCAGTCAATCTCTACTGAACAAAAGGTAAATGGTAGCTGTTAACTTGAAAACTATCACTTTGTGACATCACAAGGTGGAACGGAGCATTCTGAGCTTTGGAGATGTAGACAGACTAATAATAAAAGTTACTCAAACATGTGTAAATGTAACAAAACACAACTCCAGGTATGGTTTTGAGGAGGTAACAACATTATAATATGATTTAAATCTCAGAAGAGTCACTCAACTCAAGGTTAGAGTTGAGTGTCAAAGTTTACGGAGGCTCGCTGAGGTCACTAAACGCACCATCTCCACAGATAAGAGGGGGGCGGGATATGCAGCTGTCAATCACGTGACCGATGGAGCTTGACTCATTCACCGCTTTGTTAACTAATTAGCTCCCGGTGCTTTTGTGTAACAGCGGCTTAAGATGTCAGACTGTGCAGCGCCGGGAGTGGATTTGGGAAAATTTTGGATTGAAAGACATGTTTTAATATTTGTTTTTTATTTTCTTTGATATTACACCAGAAGCGAAAATATAAAATTCAAGAATGTTTGAAAGCGGCAGTGAATGTTACAAGGGCGTGCTTGTTCAAAATGCCAAAATGTTCAACTTGCTGCCAAATAAGTTCTTAGTCATATTTGCAAAACACAGCTCAGATGGAAACAGATTTTTCCTAAAGAGAAGGTTGCATACATTTTCATGTTTTTAGTTTTAGTTTGTAATTAAAGAAACTCATATGTAAGATTTAGAGTTTAAATTTCATAAACATGACCAAACTCCGTCCACAGATACGACGTAAACATTTTCAAATCAAATATAACTTTTACTTCTTAATTACAAAAACATTAAACATGGCGGTTAAGTGTGTTATAATTGGGTATGTCCGTTCTCGTCCAATCAGAAAGCAGAATGAGGATCACATGAGTCTCATTTGGGTTGCCAGTTTCAAAGCTGAAATCCATTTGGTTTAAACCTAAAAGAACTCGCTCTGATCTGAATTCTCGCTACTTAAACCCCAGCACCTGCAGCTAATCATCAAGTGAGTGAATTTTAAAGGTTTTGAGTTTTCTCATGAGGCCTGTCCATGCACTGAGAATGAGAAAGACTTGTACGCGCCCTCTTTCTGCACGTTTCGGCTCTTATAACTCCGGTTCAGTTGAGATTGAAGCATAGACTGTATATATAAATGGCCATAGCTAACCTGCTAGCTCCAATTTTCTTTACACTCACTCTTTGTAACTGCTGCTGTCAAACTCATTATTTTGGTTTTAAAATGTTCGTACTAACCCGCTCTACATGACCCTGGTGTTTTTATTTCGTTTTTGTGTCTGTAAATTAAGATATGAGCATTAATAACACACAAACAAGGCGCCTTCCTTCCCCGAAATCGCTCCCACTAACGTTAGCAACCGGTGTGATTGACAGCATTGCTAAGCGCCTGCTCCCTGCTAAACCAGCGAACTTGCGGAACCTTCAACAGCCTCGGTCCGGATTGGCTCTTTGGTTGCTATGATACTTGCGGTCGGAATTCCAAATATGGAACTCGACTCCAAATTCGCCGCTATAATCGTTAGCCTCGATGAGCTTCATTTGACTGGAGCTGAACGCTATGGGTAATGTCACACTCACTTATACCACTTCTTTATACAATCTATGGGTTTAATCTGGTAAATCCAAAACATAGAATATTTTGGCTTCAATTGTTAATCGCTATGGCAACTGTCCAATTAATTTCATCATCTACAACCCTATAAGATATCATTTAGACATCCCGAGTCTCATGAGTTTCAGCTTCCTGTTATGCACCATATTTTGAGTCGAAGTCAAAAGATATTACATTTTTTTTCTTAAATTGCTAATCGCTATGACAACGCTCCTAATTTTTCGTCATTCCGGACTCACAGATCCCACCAGAGGAACGCGCACCACTGTTTGGAAACCCCAGCTTTGTTAGTGAACATGTTTTGCGTGTTTCCTGTTTGCCTCACCTCTCCACTCGTCAGCCCGCCCTGGAGAGTTCATAGCCCGGGTTGAGGGTTGGGTTCGGGGGGTTTTGGGGTCAGGGACGGTGTGTGGGGTGGTCTGTGGGGGTCTCCAGGAAACGGGGTTAAAAACACATTTAGACACAAGTGACAGGTAACCACTTCCTCTGTGCCCCCGACAGCTCAGCCTCGAATATCAACATTATTCTTGCCGTCGCCCCCTTCTGTCAAAAAGTCTGCAAACAAGAACTTCACACTTATCTAGGTTTATACAAGCCGCATTTACAGTGTTGTTGGTTCTTTGATTGCCGATGATTTTAATATACATTTTAAAATCGAATTACTTATTACATGTTAGAAATAATTTAACGAGGGCGTATTTCACTTCTATGGGGTTTTAACTGCTAACATCACAGGTCACCATGTTGCCTTTTATTGTTTTGGAAATGGTATATTAATCGAAAGGAACATATTCACATGTTTAGAAAAGCTCTGAGTACTCCCTCTTTGCTCTCCATGCTGTCACCCCGCATCCCACTAATGAAACTACTGCACATCGCTTCAGGTTTGTGAAGTTGTAGTGTATGGTTTTGAATCCTGATGTATTATGGCCGTGTAGGAGCATGGGTTTCGTAGGGTTGTGGGCTGAAATCTGTACTTCAGGCGTGTTTTTGATGAGGATTCAGTGCTATAACATGGTAGAATGCATGGCAGAAAGTCGATTTTGCATAATACCCACTCTTTTACAAAACATAACAAATTAAAATAAAAACTTGTAAAAGACCTCTCCTAATCCTGAGGCTTCCATATTTTCTGACATGCTTCTAAGTGTTCACAGTTCTGGTATAGTCCCAGTTTAGTCCCAATTATGATGCCGTGTGTGTGTGCAAATATGAGCTTTGTTTGTATGTTTTTTAGATCAGATGTTGCATAGACCTGGTTTAGTTGTAGTTTAATCCCCGTTAAATCATTTTCAAACAACTAATTTTGCTGCAACGTTAATACTGATACCTGATATAATCCAATATATCTTCATGTAATTCTGAGCATTCACCTTGTCTTGGTTTTGCCCTGGTTTGGTTTTGATTTAATCCTGATGTAGACTTGGTTTAGTCCCATTTTAGACCTGGTTTAGTTCTAATTTAGTCCAGGTTTAATCCCTGATATACTGTGTGTATGTGCAAGTATTATCTTGTTAAACAATATTTTGCGTAGAATGTACCAACACCTTCGTGAGAGCAGTTCAGGGCCCCAATCTGCTGTGCATTTCCATCTAAAAGCCAATTAACCACTCCTGTGAAGATTGTGAGGTACAGATCTTAGCCAAAGAAAAGAAATGTTAAAGACGCATTTTTTGTTAGTAAAGACAATCCATCTCTGAAGCAGGACTGGGGGCCTTAGACATCGTTTATCTCCTATTTATAACTCCATCCTCATACCTAAATCCAAACAAGAAAATAATAGTACTAGCCAGTATGCTAATAGGTGTGAGAGCAGCCATTAGAGGCCTGAATGATTGTGCTAACTATGGTGTGTTAGTTTTAGTGTAGTTAGCTCTGCCCTTCAGACCAGAACTGAAGAAGCGGCTTGGATGAACTGAATTTTTCTTTTACCGTTTTATGTTCATTACATCTGATGCCTTCAAATATTTTCCCTAGTTTATTTCATACTTTCCGTTAGCATGTTTCGCCCTGTTGCGTACACTTTTCCTAGACAGATGTGAAGGTTATGACTCCTTCTTAGCAAGTCAAGAACCCCGTTTTTCTTTCCCCAGCGCATTTAAATTTACACACGGGCGCCTTTTATTCTCAAAACTCCACAGATGGGTCCATAATGTGTCAGCCAATCCATTCTAGCCCATAGCATCTGCCTGGTCTGACTTCTATGTACTGTTTAATGCAGTGGTGCAGTCACTTAGCCTCCTGGTGTCTGAATGGGCCCAGCGTGGTTGGTCCCGCCCCAGTAAAATGCTGTCTTTTTGGGGCTTTGTTTTGGGGTTTGGGAGGCTGTGGAGAGGGAGGGGATGGAGTGGGCAGCATGTCACAGTTTTGCCCTCCTCTGTTAACCCAAGCCCCCATAGAGTTGCAGTGAAGAGGGTGTCACATGGTCCACATATGGTCAGGCAATCCCCCATGTACCAAAATTGGACACACACACACACACACACACACACACACTTTGGCTTGGACTTTCTCCTTCTCTTTATTCAGAATTGGTTAAGACTTTTCTGAATTATACGTGGTGAAAAAAAAAACGTGAAAAACAGAACTAGTTCATTTTAAACGGTTTGCAGTGGTCCAAAGTTATTCCTCACTTACCTTACGCATTCAGAACATCCTAATTATTCACCATGATGAGTTTATAAATGCTTTTCACAACTTTCGGAGATCAGAGCTGAGTTTTGGCATCAACAACTAGCATGCTAATAGCGCATCAGCCTTACTTCCTGGTTCGTAGAAGATCAAAATGAACAAACTACGTACTTAAAAAGATTTGGTTACTGTAGAAATGCTGCGCGCTACAAGTACAATGACATAATTTGTACGTTCTAAAACTTAATATTGACACAAACTATACTCAAGATACAATTAAAGATTCACTATGTAACTTTTCTAGCTGAAGACCTGCCACCTGCTCGGTTGTTCTTGTTATTGTTTGGTGGTTTGAATCTCGCACTCGACATAAACATCACCGGTTGAGTGTTCACATCTGCTGACCCAGAGGTTGGCGGTGCGATTCCAGATGAATGCTGCCGTTGTGTCCTTGGGCAAGACACTTAACGCACCTCACCTCCAGTGTGTGTGTGTGTGAACTGGTGTATGAATGTGTGTGTGAATGGGTGAGTGGTTCCTTGATGTAAAGTACACAGTTGTATATTACTTTCTTTTCTACTTTTTGCTCTACCAACAACACAATATGCATAAGTGTTGAATTTGAATCTGTGCTCCCCGCTTTCAGCCCTTCTGAGAAACAGCACAGCGTTTCCAACAGTAAATCCTCTCTACTCCTCCTCTTCCTCCTCCTTCTCCACCTCTCCTACTCTTCTCCTCTTCTCCTCCTCCTCTCCTCCTCTCACCGCACGGTAGAAGCCATTTTGGGGGTTTCTTGGCTTGACATCGGGTTGTTTTGGCTTTAGATCCTCCTCTCTCTCTCTCTCTCTCTCTCTCTCCTTCTCTCTGGCTCTGTCTCTCTTTCTCTCTCAGCGCCTGCAGTTTGGTTAAATTAAACAGTTTTCTTTTCTCACCCCCTCCCTCTCTCTCTCACTCTGTCTCTCTATATACTTCTGTCATTTCTCTCTTTCTCTCCCTCCATCTCCTCTTTTGCCACCCTCTCTCCTTCTCTCTCTCCCTCACCCTGTCTCTCTCTCACTCCCTGCTGTTTGGCTAAATTAAACAGTTTTCTTTTCTCTGCCTTCCTCTTCTCTCTCCTCCACTCTCTCTCCTTCTCTCTCGCTCTGGCTCTCTTTCTCCCTCTCTCTCTTTCTCTCTCTCTCTCTCTCTCTCTCCCTCACTGCCTGCAGTTTGGTTAAATTAAACATTTTTTTTCCCACCCCCCTCTCTCAGTCCTTCTCTCTCTCTCTTTCTCTCCCCTTACCTCCCCGTCTCTCATTCACTCTCCTCTCTCTCTCTTGCTCTCTCTTTTTCCCTCTTTCTCTCTCCCTTAGCGCCTGCAGTTTGATTGAATTAAACACTTTTCTCCCCACTCCCTCTGTCTCTCTGTCTTTCTCTCTCTATCTCCCTCTCTGTCTTTCTCTCTCTTTCTCCCTCCCTCTGTCTTTCTCTCTCTTTCTCCCTCTCTGTCTTTCTCTCTCCTTCTCCCTCCCTCCCTCCCTCCCTCCCTCCCTCCCTCCCTCTGTCTTTCTCTCTATTTCTTTCTCCCTCTGTCTTTCTCTCTCTTTCTCCCTCTGTGTCTTTCTCTCTCTTTCTCTCTCCCTCTGTCCTTCTTTCTCTCTCTTCTCTCCCTCTCTCTCCTCCCTGTCTCTCACTCTCTCTTTCTCCCTCCTCTCTCTCTCTCTCTCTCTCCCCCAGCGCCTGCAGTTTAGTTAAATAAAACACTTTTCTCCCCTCCTCTCCTCCTCTCCTTCTCGCCTCCTCCCTCCTTCTCGCCTCCTCCCTTCTTCTCATATTCTGCGGCTTTACACCGCTCCCGGGCGCCACGCTTTCCCAATTCTTCCCCCGCTACGATAATTTGAACCTTTTAAGGCTCATCTTTTTCTGCGATTTCGATGGAGCGACAAGGGCTGGTTGGAAACAGAGAGGAGGAGTCTGGTGCTTACAGGGGCAGAAGACGTGCTTTTAAGATACAGGTCTGAGTGCGTTTATATGGGGAGATAGAGAGACCCGGAGTGGATAATTTCATCGGCTAACCAGGCTATCTGACGGTGCCAAATCGACGTGATCAGATCGGAGGATAAAGAGGTAAAGTGAGGTATAAGCCACTTTAAAAACCGCAGCATTACAAGGCTGGACAGACGCCAAACGTTTGCTTACATCGAGTTATATTCGAGATCACGGCGCAAAGTGAAGTGGGTTTTAAACAGGAGTATGGATTTTGTAGTAAGTGAAGTAAAAAAAAAAAAAGTTGCACAAGTTGAGTAAAAAAAAATTTAAAAAATCCACTGACCCACAGGTTGGCGGTGCGATTCCAGCTCCCACAGACAAACGCTGCTGTCGTCTTCATGAGTAAAAAGGACCTGGACGACTGATGGGTTACACATCTGTCCTTGGGCAAGACGCTCACCCCGTGCAACACTGTTTTGAGATTACCGACATTAGCGCACGAATTAGCATACACGTTAATATCCACTGCAGTTTGACACTAAATATTAGTTTTGTTTCATCAAGCAGGACAAAAACTGCTAATCATCCAGATAAACTTGTATCTTTAACCGAAACAAATTAATACTTAAGTTAAGGTTTACTATCTTTGAAATTTGACCTGCCGTTTACTGCGTCTAGGACCGCCTATATGGAGCAGTACGGAAACAGTTCAAAGGTGCGCTAGCAAAAGACGAAATTAAATCCGTCAACTGGACAAATCGTTATATTAGTGAGTCAATTCTGGTTAGATCGCTGGTGGACACGGCCTTATATCTGTCTGAAAGGAGGGGCTAACTAAACTGAAAGTGTAAACAGCTATTTTCTCCAGTTTCAGCCTATGCAGACCTGTAATGGCCACCTATTGTTCTCTTTGTTCCTGTTTGTTTTGGGTCTGATGATAGAGTTGTAGCTCGGTGAGAGATGATGTCTCAGGCCCCCTTTCCTGTTCAAGGAAGGACTGTCTTTCCTAACAAAAATAGCTTCTTTTAGGCCGAAACGGAAGATGTCATTTCGTCTTTTGCCATGGATCAGACGTGGACGACTGAGGGATCACACAGACAAAGGTGCACTAGATAACTTTCTTCCGCCACCTTCTTGTCTTCATTGAGATTATGTTTCTATGCCCAAAAAGTTCCGCAAAATGTCACCAGGCCTATAGCTACAGCTCAGATCTACGAAGAAATAACCCTGCTCACAGCAAGGAGGCATCTTGAGCAGTAAAACAGCTGTGTAAGGGAATCAATTCAAGACAGATGAGTTTAATGCATTACTGTGGAACATCCTACTTGAGTAATTTCATGGTAAACTACTTTTTACTTGAGAAATATTAGTATTCTTACTTGAGTACCATATTTTTCTAACCACCTCTGACTTCACGTTTAATTCCAAGTTTAGTTTAAGTTGTGCCGTATTTATTTAACACATTTGTGATTGATTTAATATTTTGTCTGTATGTCTATATTGAGCTGAAACCACTTTGTGATGTAATTAGGTGGCAACCCAGGAAGTAAAACAACAGACGTACTACATTTAAAGGGGATTGCAGTGGTCCAAAGTTATTCCTCACTTACCTTATGCATTTGGAGCATCTTAATTATTCACCGTGATGAGTTTATAAGCGCTTTTTACATCTCCAGACTCCAAAGTGAAGTTTTGCCATGACGGTAAAGCTAACAACAACTAGCATGCTAATGTGCAATATATCTGAACTGGGGCAAGACGCAATTTGCTGAAATACAATACTGGAAACAAGACCTTTAAGTCTCGTAAAGGCGTTTGTCGGCTTCTCTCCTTGCGCCTTCTGCTGGCATTACGAGTTTGCATGCTCAGAAATCAATGCGATGATACATTTAGAGCCATAGATTTAAAGTGTGTTGTTGAAGAGTATAAAGAGTGCTTTGTGATTGGACGCTGCCTCTGGAGACAGGGATCTTTCAGAGGAGAGAGGGGAAGACCAGCTGGACGTGTGGACGGTCATGTGCTGCTGTAGTGGAGCCCGCAAAACAAAAGAGAACAGATATGAACACTATTTTAAGACGTATAAAGTTTCAATTAGAACTGGGCAGTATGTTACCCAGAATAAATGGAGTCCATGTTGTGGTAAAATTAGTTGTTGTGACTGAAACCCTGTCTCCCTGTGGCTTAAAACAACCTATACTTGCAAGAACGCCAGTTGTTGACCCAAGTCCCCGTCTGCAAACTGCGGTTGGCCGAGCAACAAACTAGACCCCTCCAGCGTTTGTAAACAGAACGCCTCTATTCTAAAGCCTTGTCACACTCCATACGCTTGGTCCAATGCGTTTTCAATGCACAGTTAGCGTTAGCCTCCGAACATCACAAACTACGAAAAACCAGGGCTCCACCGCACATGAGTAACACCTGAGCCATGTGAGAACAAATTGCCACATGTAGCGCGGTTTTGCGGAGACTACTTTGCGTAGTAACAGTAGCTCAGTTGGTAGATCAGAAGGTTGGTGGTTCAAATCCTGCTGTCGGCGTACACTAAAATCACTGGTTGAGCAGTCACATCCGCTGACCCACAGGTTGGCAGTGTGATTCCAGCTCTCACAGATGAATGCTTTTGTTGGGTCCTTGGGCAAGACACTTAACCCACTTCGCTATCAGTGTCTGTGCACACTGGCGTATGAATGTGTGTGTGAATAGGTGAGTGGTTCCTTGATGTAAAGTGTTTTGAGTGCCTTGAAGCTGGAAAATATTACTAATATTGGTGCAGGAATTAGCACAAATGCTAACAACCGCAACAGTTCGACAGTAAAATGTTTGTTTTATTTCCTCAAGGACCATCTATGAGGAGCAGTACAGCACCCGAGGACCCTTATCCAGACCCTGAGCCTGGATCTTGGTCAGATGTACCGAGCTGAAGGGATAAACCTAATGTGCATGTTGAAAAATAATTTCTTCTGGACCAGAGAAACAGTTTAAAGATGCCCTATGTAAGTTTTTTTTTACCACCTTGTCTCCATTGAGATGATGTTTCCAGCCAAAGCAATAACTTCTCCATGGAGACAAACAAGTTACACAATGCACCTTTAAGGCTATGCACATATCACAAGTAGGAGTAAACTTGGACTAAAACTGGATCTACACCAGGATTAGAACAGGAATCAAACCAGGCCCAAACCAGGACTAAACCAGAACTAAACCAGGACCAAACCAGGACCAAACCAGGACCAAACCAGGACCAAACCAGAACTAAGCCAGGACTAAACCAGGACCAAACCAGGACCAAACCAGGACTAAACCAGGCGCAAACCAGGACAAAACCAGGACCAAACCAGAACTAAACCAGGACTAAACCAGGACCAAACCAGGACCAAACCAGCACCAAACCAGGACCAAACCAGGACTATTCCAGGCCCAAACCAGGACAAAATCGGGCCCAAACTAGGACCACACCAGGACCAAACTATACCAAATGTGAGCACAACCTAAGTCTCAAGTTTCTCCTCTCCCCTCTCTCTTTGTCCCTCCTCTGCTCCATATTTCTTGGTTTCTTTGTTGCCGTGGAGAGCCTGAGTCTTTGCCTCCGATTTCCACGCTCCATCTGTGGAATCCGTCATGGCTCCTCCGGCCCCTCACAGCGGAGGCCTGTCACCTGCCCAGTGGGGTGCTGAGGGGGGCAGGTTTGCGGGGTATCGGGGGGGTATTGGGGTAAGAGCCAGGGGCATTTGTATCACACTCCGCTGTCCTGTATACTGCAGAGGGGAGCAGTTTAGTAGTGGGGGGCAGGGGGGTTGTTAGTGGAGCTAAATGGCCCCAAGGGAACATTCAGTGTGGCGGGGCATCTGGGTTATTGTTTCATAGAATCAATCAAACTTGTTGCCAGAGATGTACAACAATGATGAGTTACATTTACTACATTACATTTGGTTGAGTAATTTTAAATAGACCCACAATGGACTCCTTATTTTCAGGAATATCTACAAAAAAGAAAGATTAATTGTTTTAATTTGTATTTCTTTGCTGTGGAATTTCACAATTTACAACTAAAAAAAAAAAAAAAAAAAAAAGCGTCATATTAAAAATACAGATATAATTTCACAGCCTTAGTGCTCTTCAAACACTAATGTGGTGCAGCTCGCCATCTACTGGTAGCCGAGGGAATTACCACAGTGAAAAAACAATTAGTATAAGTGATGAGGAACATGTCCGGACACGTAGATGTAAACATGAAGCAGTAATGAGTGCGATTTGATGACAGAAAGGCTTAAAGTTTGATTTATAGACTTAAAAACTGTGCAGGGCTTCTACCTATGACATCACAATCCTGGGAAAATTCAAACATGTTTGGTGAGCCTTTTTTAATAAATGAAACTAGCATGAATTAAGCTAAAAATAGCTGCAGGTATGCTTTTTATGAAGGAACAATGTTATTCCATGGTTAAAATGTCAAAAAAGTCAATTTAGCATCATATGTGTTTGATACCACCAATTTTTACGGCAACGCAAATGTATTTATGTATAAGAACTGTTCAGGCACAACAACCCAAAGTGCCTCGATATGATACAAATGTTAAAAATGCATTGAAAACTACTTTTTAAAATAAAATAAAAAATGTTGCAATTTTATTATTTGAAAATCTAGAATATTTTTGTGTTGACTGCACCAGTACCAGAACAGACATTAGCGCAGTTTCGTAGCAGTATTTCCATCTTTATAAGCAGCTGAATTGTTGGAGTTGGAAGTTTTGTACCTTATTCACCTGGTACTGGAAAAACACAAGTACATTACGGTGAGTTTCCACAGCTTTAGGGCACTGGAGAGCGTGCTGGTACATCTACGTATGCGTTTTGGAGCTGGCATCTCTCGAACTTGTGTCAGTGTAAAAGTTATTCAGAAATAGTGAGTCAGCAGAAGTGGACCATGCTCTTAATGCAAAAGGCTCCTTCATTAGAAGCGACCCGAGCGTCTCTGGATCTCACTAACGTTTGCACTTTAGATACACTTTAGAGCAGGATTTTGGTTTCTCCTCCATGGAAAAGTTCTGTCTACCATGAGGCCACTCAACACTTATGACAAAATAAACAAATAGGTTCGGGTCTTGTGTTTTAAAGCCTTTAAAGGCAGTGCAAGCAGGGCCTATTCTTTCTTTTCATTTTCTTTCACCTATATTAAGGTTAAATTTTACTTTCATAGATACATTTGTCCTCTGCATTTGACCCATCTCTCAGGAGCAATGGGCAATGTCACTGGAGCGCCAGGGGACCCATCCATCTCAAGCTTTTGGTTTGATCAGGACCTTATTTGGAGGGTTTGGCCTGTTGTGCATGTTTTTGTGCCCAATGAAATCAACCCAAACATGGGATGAACAAGCTTTGCTCCACACCGCTCCGGAGTCGAACCCAAAACCTTCTTGCTTTGAAGCTACAGTACCAGATCATGCGTAACTAATAATACACATACCTTTATATTTACCGACAAATATGCAAAAATCCTTTCCCTCGCCTACTTTTTAAGGACATGTCTATCAGTTACACTTAATAATAACACCTTAAAATTATTAGACTTGCCGACATTGCCCTGTTGTTTTCTCACATATCACCACTAGATGCTGTCTATGTTACTGCAGTCTCATATTGTGCCAGTTTGGCTTGATAGAAGATGAGCAGAGAACACAGGTGAGAGTAAACAAAGGCCAGGTGAGGGGAGGGGCCAGGTGAAGGGAGGAGCCAGGTGAAGGGAAGGGTAAGGTGAGGAGGGGGGTCAGGTGAAGGGAGGAACCAGGTGAAGGGAGGGGCCAGGTGAAGGAAGGGGTAAGGTGAGGGGAGGAACCAGGTGAAGGGAGGGGCCAGGTGAGGGGAGGGGCCAGGTAAAGGGAAGGGCCAGGTGAGGGGAGGGGCCAGGTGAAGGGAAGGGTAAGGTGAGGAGGGGGGTCAG
This sequence comes from Periophthalmus magnuspinnatus, assembly GCF_009829125.3. NCBI lineage: Eukaryota > Metazoa > Chordata > Actinopteri > Gobiiformes > Gobiidae > Periophthalmus > Periophthalmus magnuspinnatus. Next base: position 28,297,919 of record NC_047138.1, on the reverse strand, counting down.
GTGAAGGGAGGGGCCAGGTGAAGGAAGGGGTAAGGTGAGGGGAGGGGCCAGGTGAGGGGAGGGGGACAGGTTTCACATGTGACATCTACTGGTGAAAAAAAAACCTTGCTTCAAAGCTGCAACACCTCCAGAAAAGAGAACTTTGTGACAAAAATCAGAAGAGTAGCCGCTGTCTTCATCTAATTACAAACATTTTATTTATTGCAATATTGAGCCATGAGCCATGTGAGTCACTATGGCACTGTCACTAAATGGCTGTCCAGGAGAGGCCCACCCTGCTTCACTTCTCTGTCTGAAAACACTGTTCTAAAGCTGTGTTAGTTGCCAAATCATTATTACATGGTAAAACTAGCCAGAAATACCAGCCAAAATAGCATAATATTGGCCCTTTAAGACTAGCGAGGGTTAGTTATGCCAAAGTGTTACCTGTTTATCTTGTATCTTGGCATTGTTCCACTGATGTCAACTTAAACGTCCCAGTCCAGTGTATCTGTCCTCAGTGTGAAACCCCAGACCCTCGGAGGTCCCTGCTGTTAGCCACGTCTGAACCCGGTGGCCCACAGAACCATCGTAATTCCAACGTGATTAAGGACTTTCGAGATTCTCAAACCCTTGGGAAAAGCGCAGGAACGTGAACGCTGATAAGAACAGGGAAGGTAAAGGCATTCCTCACTGCGGCCCTCTTCAGGAAAACCGACTATGTTTTGTGTTTTGAGACGATTCTTGCAAATTCAAAGGGCTCGTATTATGCTATTTTCTAAATCTATGTTATAATGTTGCTTCCTCATCACAAACAGACCTGGAGTTGTGTTTTGTTTCACTCTGTTCCACTTTGTGATGTCATGTGGTAATACAGGAAGTGCTCCATTGCATTTTTAAACTTCATAAGCTTTGGAATTGCCAATCTTTACTGAACAAAAGGTAAAAGGAGCCGTTGATTCGAAACAGTAAATTAACAGTAGCTCAGTTGGTGGAGTGTTGGTTCACTGATCCCAAGGTTGGAGGTTCGAATCCCGCTCTCGACTAAAAAGTCATTGGTTCATTGGTGGTGTGATTCTAGCTCCCACAGACGAATGCTGTTGCTGTATCCTTGGGCAAGACACTTAACCCACCTCGCCCCCAGTGTCTGCGTACACTGGTGTATGAATGTGTGAGTGGTTCCTTGATGTAAAGCGCTTTGAGGTGGAAAAGTGTTATATAAAAATGTGACCACTTACCATAGTATTACTTGGTATTAAATCAAAACAAAATCACTGATATTGCTTATAGCTAGCAACTATACATGTTTAGAATGAGCAACTAAGGTTAAATTTTGGTTTAAAGCTTATCATTTTAATTGTACTTCCTGGTTGGACACGGGCAGCAGATATGACATACATAAGAGGTAATTCCATAACTGTTACCAAACAACCATAATGTAAAAAAAAATGCACCATAGTTATGATTAGACTAATTAAAGTAAATGCCCGCTTTATTTTGTTAAATCGATGTTTATACTGCCAGAAAAATGCCTTCCTTGTGCGTTTAGTCTTTACATTTGCATTCTTCATCAAAAATGTTCCCAAACAAAAACCGTTGTCTTCGTTTGACCGTATTGATCGAGTGAAATTCCTGAGACGGCGTATTTCGTCTAAATTCTTTTGAAAATATTGTTCCTCAGGCTCTGGCCCTCTCTCATGCCTCAATGTTTCTTTACCAATTTAGCGGCTAAAGCGTGTTAGCGACTCCCACCGCTGTCGGCCAATCGAGAGCAGAGGATCAGTTTCACATGAGGGGCCCCCAGCTATTCGGACTCCTTGTATTTTATTGTTGTTTCCGAGGGGGAACTAATACAGTGTTGCACACAAAACTTCCCCCTGCTTGTGCCGAGGGGGAATTAATTAAGTGTGACACACAAAATAAAGGCTTTAGCGAACTCAGCATCGCGCCAATAGAGCGTGTGAAGCAGAGTGTTAAAACCACGACTTAAGAAAATAACTCCAGTTGTGTTAAGTTTGATCAGAGGAAGGAGAAGGCATTTAAGCTGTCACAAAGAATATTACCCACAATAATCACTCAAGCTGAAACTGATGTATTTATTTTTTTTAAGGTGTACAATGTAACTTTTCTAGTGGAAGGTCTACAGTGTGTCTCCATGGAGATGTTATTGCTTAATGAGTCCATGTTATGTTTTTTTTTTTTCTGATATTTAAGCTGAGTTCTTCTCTCAAACAGAAAACACTCTGTCATGTGGTGATACAGGAAGTGCTCCACTGTGTTTTTAAACTCCACACACGTTCACTAGAATCATTTAGATCATTTCAGGCCTGGAAATTTCCACAATATCATCTGTATGTATCTATTTTGCTTTTTTCAGTATGTTTATGGTAAAATACACCTAAAAACATGCTTTCTTACAAGCTGAGTCCACTTCACCTGTTTGTCTTCATAGAGATGTCACTGCCTTGCCTACGATGTTCCTTAGTATATCTTTAATGCTTTTATACCTGTTGCATTTATTCTTAAAGACTGATTTTACTTCTCCAGACCTGTAACTTGAACATTTTAACATTTTTTATACAGCGCTTTTCCACCTTCAAGGCACTCAAAGCGGTTTACATGTGTGGGCAGGGTGGGTTAAGTGTCTTGCCCGAGGACACAACGGCAGCATTCATCTGTGGGAGCTGGAATCGCACCGCCAACCTGTGTGGCAGTGGATGTAACCGCTCAACCAGTGATGTTAATGTCGAGAGTGGGATTCAAACTGCCATTATTCAGATCAGTGGATAAACGCTCTACCAACTGAACCAAAAACTTACAAAGTGCATAAAAATATATAGTAAAGATAAGTAATAATTATAGCAAAAGTAAAAAAAAACGTAAAAATACTTGTACAATGTTACAAATTGAAACAGTCCAGTCTAAAGCGTCGTCTTGTTGTCGCTGCTCCCTCTCTCTCACATAGAGCTAAATATGTGGTTTTATTCTGGGCTGTTTATCCCGGTCCCCCGCGGTGCCCTGGGAGCCTCCGTCAGCCGGATTATCGCTACGACTCTGGGTATTTTTGTGAATGGAGGTCTGTTTGCCCCAAGAACGCAGCCTCCTGATAGACTTAATCCCGTCAGTTTAAAAGGGTTAAGGTAAAATATAGCTTTACTGCAAAGGTAAAAGTATAAGTGAGATTTTTTTACTTCTGAGAGGAGGTATTTTAATTCTATGGGGTATTAACTGCTAGCACATAACATATTTAGATCACCATGTTGCATTTTATTGTTTTGGAAAGGCTATATTTGCTGAAAACAACAAACTAACACGTTTCATAAGCTTCACTTCCATTTTTCATGAGTCCTACCTGACTTTGCTCTCCACGCTAGGTCACTCCCCCTTCAGAGCGCTGCATATTTCTGGAGAATTGTCACGTGGGAGCCTTGGACAGAATCTTACTGACAGCTAACCATAAGAAGGGTTCGAATAGGGCCGGAGAGAGATCGCTAAATTACTGAAACATGCCATACTTCCGTCTCCTTAGATACCAGATGGTGTCTACTTTCTACTTTTAGCCTTATAATGCCACAGTATGTCACCTATATGATTATTTTAAGATGTCAATGTCTTTAATCCACTGGACATAATCTGATTTAACATCAAACTGAAAAAGGTACTCAGATTTAATCCTGCGTTTATTTATACTTTTACTACATTTTGAAGTGACCGGATTTCTTAAGGCGGTGTGAATGTCTGTAATCAGGTGCACATAATCAAATTAAACATCAAACTCAGGCTTAAGAAAGTTTAACCCGGAATCGTTGGGCTTTTTTCTTATAGGCTACTTATCTAATTATATTGAATCAACTTAACACAGTCCTGATTTCAAATGCAGGGGAGACTATGGGAGATTCACTGTTTTTGAAAGAAATATCCAAACATCTAAACCGGCAAATGCTTAACCATAATTTTTATCAGGAAATGGGGTCACACACTTAAAGTACAGATACCAGAGCAAAAACTACTCAAGTAAAAGTAAAAATATCACTTGGAAAAACTTAATTTACAGCCTAAATTGAGCTCAGCGTATGTTAACCCTGTGTCTTTGTTCTTTTTTCCAGCTCCTCAGTCGGACGAGGGCTCAGAGGTGGAGTCCGAGCCCGACCTGCCGCTAAAGAGGAAACAGCGCCGCAGCCGAACCACCTTCACCGCAGAGCAACTGGAGGAGCTGGAGAGAGCCTTCGAACGCACGCATTATCCAGACATCTACACCCGCGAGGAGCTAGCACAGAGGGCGAAGCTAACAGAGGCCAGAGTACAGGTAAGATCTACACCCGCGAGGAGCTAGCACAGAGGGCGAAGCTAACAGAGGCCAGAGTACAGGTAAGATCTACACCCGCGAGGAGCTGGCACAGAGGGCTAAGCTAACAGAGGCCAGAGTACAGGTAAGATCTACACCCGCGAGGAGCTGGCACAGAGGGCGAAGCTAACAGAGGCCAGAGTACAGGTAAGATCTATATCCGCGAGGAGCTAGCACAGAGGGCTAAGCTAACAGAGGCCAGAGTACAGGTAAGATCTACACCCGCGAGGAGCTAGCACAGAGGGCGAAGCTAACAGAGGCCAGAGTACAGGTAAGATCTACACCCGCGAGGAGCTAGCACAGAGGGCGAAGCTAACAGAGGCCAGAGTACAGGTAAGATCTACACCCGCGAGGATCTAGCACAGAGGGCGAAGCTAACAGAGGCCAGAGTACAGGTAAGATCTGCACCCGCGAGGAGCTGGCACAGAGGGCGAAGCTAACAGAGGCCAGAGTACAGGTAAGTTAACAGAGACACTACCCAGTCTTCTACACCAAGCCCTGGGGTTCGAAAATGGCTGCCTGTTGAAATGAATGAGCTTGTCGTAGGATTAGCCTTAGCAGCAAGGTACATCCGGTGGCTGTGTGGCCCGCCGACCAAGCGCAGTGGTGCCCTTCTTCCACATGAGCGGACGCAAGGAGTGCAGTCTTGTGTACCATGTGACCGATCGTACCAATCAGAATGAGTGGAGCTAGAGCGGAGTAGAGCGAGTTGAAGCTAATGATTTAAAAACTACTTTTTAAAAACATGACATTTGTGAAAGGTGACAACAGTTTGTGTTTACATTGATTTCTCTGGGAGTGATGTCTGCAGTACCAAATGAGTGACCACTAGTCCAACTCAGTATCCTATCTAGATTTTATAATAGAACCATGATCTACACCCGCGAGGAGCTAGCACAGAGGGCTAAGCTAACAAGAAGCTAGAGTATAAGTAACATGCAGATAAAGTCTTGCTTCAGTCTGCTTCTGTTTTTCATTTATAGTTTAAATCAAACACAAAGTCTCGGTTATTAAAACTTTGTGAAAGGAAAATAATGAAATAAATATGCCAAAAACTATTATTTTTATTTTACAGTTCTCTTTGTTTTCTCTATAAATGTTTGTAAATACACTTCCACTGGATCAGTCATCTGATCTAAATGTGAACCGCGTTATCCCTGCACCTCACATGGTTTGAATTCTCTCGTAGTTTTACAGCGAGCCGTAAAATGTTCATGTGGATTCTGCGTTGCATTTCTCCCACTCTTTTATAAAGTCTCTTTAACAGACTCTCCCTGTATTTAACCTGCCGCGGATCGTCCGAGCCCACACAGCCACACACTGATCCGACCCCAGTCCCTGTAGTCCAGTTCGGCCTCTCCTTTTGCACATTCAGACCATTGTCAAATAGTGTAAATATTTCCTCATAGAATCACATGGGAAGGTTCAGCAGACTCTGTCCATATGGAGTCATTTCATTTCAATACACTTTATTCATGTGTAGGACTGTAGGGGTCAATCAAATCTTAGTCAGTCGATTCTTTTTATGAGTTGGCAAATGACACGAACAGTCAAAAGTTTGGACTCACCCTCTCAGTCAGTATTTTTCTTTATTTTTACTACTTTCTACATTTTATACATACAAAGACATTAAACATATGAAGCAAGATATATATAGAATTATGAAGTCAAGAAAAAAGTTAAATAACTCTACAAAATATATGTTTTTACTGTTTATTTTATATTCCAATCCTCAAAGTAGCCACCCTTTGCTTAGTAGAGTTATTTCACTTTTTTCCATATATCTTGCTTCATATATTTGATGTCTTCTGTATGTATATAACATGCAGAAAATATATATATATAAAAAAAAAAGCAAAAAAAAAAAAAAAGCCCAAACCTTTGACACCAGCTAATAGTTTGGACTCACTCTCTTGGTCAGTATTTATTTATTTATTTATTTTGTAACATTTTATACAAATGGAAGACATCAAATATATGAAGTAAGATACATGGAATTATGTAGTAAAGAAAAAAGTTGAATAATTCTTCTAACTATTTTTCCACAAAGCAAATGGTGGCTACTTTGAGGATTTGAATATAAACTATAAATATATAAAAACACACATTTATTTACCTTTTGTTCATTGCTGCATAATTCCATATATCTTACATCATATATTTGATATTTTGCGTATGTATATAGAATTTAGAAAGTAGTAAAAAAAAAAAAAAAAACATTGAATAAGAGGGCGTGTCCAAACTTGTGACTGGTCGTGGATGTTATTGGGATTATAAAGGATTTATATGGACCATCTGTCTTACTAGTTATTAATACTTTTCCTGTCTTGTCAATACACTTTCGGTTTAGGTCAAATAAATGGTCAGATCTTTTGCACTTCACGCCTTTTTCGACCAAGAATTTCTTTAGTCGATTACTTAGGTATCTATATGGATGTTCTTGGCTGGAATAATTAGTCTGGAATTGTGTTTTTAATCTCATCTGCAAAAATGTGAAATATAAAATAGCAACTCTCAAACATTTTTAAGACATGACCCAAAAATAAACAACCAGTTTGAGAATACAATCTAAGTTCTGAGACTGACTGGAGTTTCATTATCTGTCCCTGTTCTCCAAATATGTTCTGTGCTGTTATACTCACTCATAAACCCTAAAACTCATTATTTGTATTATTCTTTCTGTGTCTTCTAATGCTCCTCCCGTGTCTTTTGCAGGTGTGGTTCAGTAACCGGCGAGCGCGCTGGAGGAAACAGGCAGGAGCCAATCAGCTGATGGCGTTTAATCACCTGATCCCCGGGGGCTTCCCTCCCTCCGCCATGTCCAGTCTGCAGCCGTACCAGCTCTCAGAGACCTCCTACCCGCCCTCGTCTATAGCACAAGGTATAGTTTAATGCTACTCCTACTACAACTACTACTACGTCTACTATTCCTACTACTATTACTACTACAAAAACTCTCCTACCCACTTTCATCTATACAATATACACCACCACTACATTTTATTTCACTATTGTGTCGCTAAATCAAGATATGAACATTATTAACAGACAAATCAGGCGCCTTCTTTCCCCTCTAGCGTTAGCAACAGGTTTAATTGACCCACTCTCTACTAAACCAGCAGTGCGGGCAGGAAGGAGTGTTACTTTCATCAGCCTCGCTCTGGATTGGCTCTTTGGTTGCTATGATACTCACTGTCGAAATTCCAAATATCAAACTCGGCTGTGTGCAATGATTATTCCTGTCGTCGTCTCCAGTGTCGGACCCTCCCAGCACAGTGCACCGTCCTCAGCCTCTGCCCCCCTCATCGGGACATCAGAGCTCCAGTGGGACCCAGGGAGAAGGAGCCACCGCCTACTGTCTGGCCCCGGGACGGCACTCCTTCTCTGGGTATTCTGACAGCTTTGTGGGCCCCGGAGGACCAGCCAACCCCATCAACCCAGCACTAGGCAACGGACTCTCTCCACAGGTGAGCCTAGTTAAAGGTCCTGTAAAAGATTTTTTTCCCATGTATTTGAGCAAAGTTTGTCTTTCCCGCAGATAGTTTTATTGTCTGATAATCAGGAAGTCCATGTTAGCATGCTAAGTGTTGTTGCCCTATCCAAGCATTTAAAGGTCCTACAATACAGTGGTCCCTCGTTTCAAAAATAACCCGCAATAAATGAAATCTGTGAAGTTGTCAGCTTTATTTTTTACAATTATTCTATATGTTTTTTGCTGTAAAACCCCTCACCACACACTTTACACACTTTTCTCACACAGGCATTAACATTTTCTCACATTTCTCTCTCGTTTAAACTCTCTCAAAGTTCAAACCTTCGTAGGCGTCTTTGTCGGTGCAGAACGTTTCATCGACGTTGTGGGTTTTGTCGGGGAGAAAACAAATTGCAAACACACAGCACTTCAGAGTCACACTGCGATACAACGTTTATGTAAATTTGTCTGAACACATATTGTACTGTACAGGAGACACGGCACGGAGGAGACTGATGGACAATGGTCTACAGTCCCTCAGCCAATCAGGACGCAGAACACAATGCACGATCATACACTGTAAAAAAAAAAAGGATGTAAAATTGCACTAAAAAAATCTGCGAAAGGTGAACCGCGTTATAGCGAGGGACAACTGTAAACAAAACTGACTCTTGAGAGCGTTGAGCCATGTTATAATGTTTCCTCAACAAAAACACACCTGGAGTTGTGTTTTGTTATAATTCACACATGTTTGGAGATGTAGACATATTGTATTATTACTCGAAGCTTTTCCAAAATGCTCTGTTCCACCTTGTGATGTCATGAAGCTGTAGTTTTCAAGTTAACAACTACCTTTTAACCTTTTATTCAGTAGAGATTGACAATTACAAGGCTCAAACATGTGTGAATGAACCAAAACACAACTCCAAGTAAGGAAACAACATTATAACATCAGAAAATAGTGTAATCTGGGCCCTTTAATACTGCACACAGGATTACTATATTACCCAAACAAACAGCAGTGCGACTATGTGCCTCAATACCGTCGCAAATACACTTCCATCGAGGCTCCTTCAGGATTCTCTAAATATTTGGATGGACATTCTTGAGTATGAACGCTGTGTATTTGTGCGTACTTCATATGGAAAGCCTCAGAAGTCGCGACATTCTTCCGGTTTAGTCCAGATGCCCCGGAGCGATGGGCCACATGTGTTTTGGACAGAGACAAGACAACATGAGTACAACAGCTTTTAGCAACAAAGTGCTTCTATTCAACCAAAATCCATTCAACAGTGTGAACTAAGGTCGGATTTTGGGTATGGAAAAACGCATTTACTCATTGCATTTGACCCATTTTCGTGCAGAAATGAAGGGTTGTTGCAGTACAGCACGCAATCTTATGTTATCTAATGATCACAATGTCTTATATCAATGCATTGTGGGAGTTTTTGAGTTTGCTAGTAATCTTTTTTTATTTTAGACACTCTACAAAACGCATTGTTGTCTCTAGAAATCACATTAGTTACGTTTATGAGATATATATGGGGCACTTTTTACTCTGTGTTAAATAGTAAAATAGTCAAAAATATAAAAAAAATCAGATACTAATCGTTACTAAAACTCGTATTAATGTTGAAAATCACATTCTATTGTCGAAATAAAGAGTGTTTTTATCATTGTGGTGTCAGAATTGGTATCTTTTCCTTAGTATCGAAATCAAAATTGAAAGTTTTGTATCATGACAATCGTGTCTTGAATGGCGCTGTCAAATAAAACGGAGTGTTATTATTAAATATTTACTTCGTCAACCTAAAATAAAATCAAATATTTCAAATAATTCCAAATATACTGTCCCTCTCTTTGCAAACGTTATAACAGTGTCGTTTTGAGCACCAGGTTTAGGTAGCTCTCCACTCTCTCCTTTCTGTCTGCTCTTGTTGGGAAATGACTTAAGCAGGACCATGTGGGACTTGTGTGAGCAGTAATACTCCGCTCAGAGCCAGAGCCAGAGCCAGAGCCAGAGCCAGAGCCAGAGCCAGAGCTGCTCTGTGTTATGGAGCACAGCCCTTTAACCATCAGCAGCAGGATCAGGACACAGAGCAGGGATGTAACGCATTAGAAACAGCAGGAGGCCAATAGGAACAACACATGGACTGATAGACAGAGAGAGATAGAGAGAGAGAGAGAGAGAGAGAGAGAGAGAGAGATAGACAGAGATAGATAGAGAGATAAATACATAGATAGAAAGATAGAGAGAGAAAGAGAGATAGGTGGATAGATAGATAAAGACAGATAGATCGATAGATACATAGAGAGATAGACAGATAGATTGATCGATCGATAGATAGATAGATACATAGATAGATAGATACATGGAGAGATAGACAGATAGAGAGATAGGGAGATAGAGAGAGAGGTAGATGGATAGAGAGAGACAGAAAGAGAGACATTTCAGCCTTACTATAAAGTCTGCAATGAAAGAGGGAGGAGAGATAGATAGAAAGAGAGATAGATAGATAGATAGATAGATAGACAGGGAGCGAGACAGTGATAGATAGAGAGAGAGAGAGATACATAGAGAGAGAAAGAGAGACACAGATAGATAGATACATAGAGATACATAGAGATAGAGAGATAGAGATAGACAGATAAATACATAGATGCATAGAGAGATAGATAGAGAGAGATAGAGACAGAGAAGGGGGAGAGAGAGACGTCTCAGTCTTACTATAAAGTCTGCAATGAAAGAGGGAGGAGAGAGAGATAGAAAGAGAGAGATAGATAGATAGACAAAGAGAGATAGATAGATAAACAGACAGAAAGAGAGATAGATAGATAGATAGATAGATAGATAGATAGTAGAAGCGAGTCACGTGAGATTTTTCCCCATCTGTTTATATTTGAATTAGGCAAAAAAGGGTTAAGTTCTAGTGAGTTTCGTTTCTTGAGAAGCTGTAGTCCCTAAATGCTGACAGCTTTTAAATAGATAGATTTTCACTGTTCATTTCATTTATCTTTATTTCCACAGAGAGAGCCCACTGAGAGCACCAGACTTTACTTTTCATGAGCGCCCTGTTCAAATACAGAGAAATACAAACAAAAACAAACAAAACACATAACTACACAGATCCATTTAAAACATTAGAAACAGGAGCAGGTGTGAGTATAAATGTTTATCACCACATTATTAAAGTGCATTTGTGGCACCAGTGGATCAAGTTCTAGTGTGGCCAGTTTTTAGATGTACACAATCATGAGATCTTGTATTAAAAGTTCCTGTGTCAAAGAGATTCAGGCAGTCTCTCAAGTAGCCCCTTATAAATACATTTTATACAGTGTCTTCTGACAGAGAGCGAGGCTTGAACAATTTCTTTTCTTTAATTCAATGCAATACATGATTTGTTTCTGTAATAAAATGATCATTTTGATTTTAAAGCATTACATAATTCCAAGATATGTTTTTAAAGGATACGTTTTCATCAAGCCAAAACCCAAGATATTTATTTATAGGAGGTGACTCTTTCAGTCAATGCTCTGTTTAGTGTGTATAGATTTATAGCTTGCACATGACTTAAATGCTTTTAGAAAAACCCCCAAAAAAACTTAGTTTAATTTGCATTCGAGGATAATTTAATATTGTTCAGATAATTTTGGAATTCATTAAAATCTTGCTGCAGTTTTATCCATAGAAATTTCTCTTAAATTGTGCTCTATAAATAAAGTTTGATTTGATTTGATAAATTTCAACCAATAGGATTCATAAATATAGTAAAATGTAGCGGGCCCAAAATTGAGCCTTGGGGGACTCCTTTGCCTAAAGTAAAAAAATGTGATTTAAACCCATCAGCTACTACTGCCTGGGTTCTGTTTGAAAGATAATTTGAAAGCCCCGTCAAATCCAATATACTTCAGACACTTCAAGATGATTTTATAATCCACTTAATTAAAAGCTTTGGTCAAATCAATAAACAGAGCTACACAATCTTAATCTTAAAACTTTTGTGGTTGCAGTGACAGTATTATGCCCTTTTCTGACCTGGCTGATAAGAATTTTTTTTATTTTTTATGTAAAGGCAAAACATGTGCCATTTCCTATAATAACTGCCATTTGAACTGATAGATAAAAAATATGTGAAAGAGGTTGAATTAAATATGGGGCAGCTCGTAGTAGAAGTTTTGGATCAAGGTCATCAGCTCCCGTGGACTTGTTTGGATCTGTGGAGCGGAGAGCATTTAAGACCTCCATGTAAGTGAAAGGTGAAACGTGATTATCTGCCTGAGGTTCGGACTCAACATAATCAAGATCAGAAGGACCTCCTCAGCATCACCTTATAATCCAAAATGGCTACTAAAAGCATCACATATTCCCTCTTTAGTATTTACAGTAGCTGAATTTAATAAAATATCAGTTGGTAATGTATGAATACGAGGTTCTGAGAGGGAGCTTACTGTCCTCCAGAACTCTGCCGGATTTAGATATTACCAGGAATGCTGCAAGAATAATGGAAACAACATGGAAAATAAGACAAAAATGTAACTTTTGTGTCACAAAAATGTAACTTGTGTGTCACAATAGAGGCTGGATTATAGCACAACAAATAGACTTTATGAGAGAAAAAAAAAACAAAAAACAATAAAAGGAGATATGTAAATAAATAAATATATAATAAACATAACAGGAAAAAAAGATGTTATTATGAGAACAACTGAAAATTTGCATTAAAATAGTGAAATGTGTTTTTTGTCTTTTTTTCTTTCTTTTTTAACAGTTGGAAGTTTGAAATAGTTCTGTCCGTCCTTAATACAGGCCAAGAGTATAATAGCTTTCAAAAAATAATTAGCAAACATTAACATTGGTCCCATAGGTATATACACTCTCTTATACGCTCTCTGCTATTTAAATGAGGCCTTTATGTATTATTTAAATATGAAATAGACTATTTTATATTTCAGTTGTGTTTTATATCTGTCTTGTGTAACACCTTCAATATTTATTTATTTTTTTTGTTATTTTAATTTTAAAGTTAAAATTTTCTTAGCAAAACCCCAACATTTAAAAAGAGAAAATAGTTAGTAGATGTGTGTCGCTTTAAATACACGTACACAACCAGTCAAAAGTTTGGACACACTCTCATTCAATGTTTTTTTTTTTTAATTTATTTTTCCTACTTCCTACATTTTATATACATACAGAAGACATCAAATATATGAAGTAAAATATATGGAATTATGCAGTAAAGAGAAAAAAAGTTAAACAACAACAACATCCTCAAGTAGCCACGTATTGCTTTGTCAAACAATATTTAGTAGAGTTATTTCACTTTTTTCTGTCCTACATAATTCCATATATCTTACTTCATATATTTAATGTCTTCTATATGTATGTAAAATATAGAAAATAGTAAAAATAAAGAACAAAAATGTAGTGTAGACACGCATAGATAGATAAAAATACCCCATTATTTTATACACTATCTGCCTGCGATTTTTCTCATGGCATTTTATATAAAAAATCAACTAAAGACGCACTTTAAAAAATAGAGTTTGTATTTGTGTGTGTGTGTGTGTGTGTGTGTTAACACTTAAATGTTCTACCAAAACCAGAACATTTAAAAAAAAAGACTATAGTTTGACCTGTGTCCCCTTAAACAGACAAGTCCTGCTCTGGAGTTGGTTTTGCCCTTTGGTGTTTTTCCATCCGTTCTTTGGCCTAAAAAAAAAAAAAAAAAAAGACCCAAATTGAATTATCTGATGCTAATGTGGACCAGGTCAAGCTGCAGAGGACTTCCCAAACCGCCGCGTTCGCTCGGTCCCGTTCCTCTGCCCTTATCTGCGTGTAAATATCTCCCGCACAGAGATAAGTCCACGTTATCGTTTGCAGCGGTGTCAGGAGAGAGTTTGGGAGTTTGTGAGGTGGTGGAGCTGGTACAAATTGGTTAATTCGTGCTCCGCGGTGCCCCCCTGTGTCTGGGATGTCCCGCGCTGCAGCTCTTTGATGGGCTCAGTGGGAGATTTCCTCAACTTCTCTTTGCTCACACAACACAACTGTGAGAACGATGGACCCGACCCTAAAAACGCAACACGACACAGCAGGGTTTCAACTCAGGAGATTTGATCAGTGGTCTAATGTGTAACTTTCAAACTTTAAAGCCACAGTATGTCAGTTTTCAGCCAACAAAATTGACAAAAATAAGTTTCTTTTGCTGTTTTTTTTGTTTTTTTTTGGTTGTTTTTATTGCACAGAAAAATATGTGTCCTTACTCAGAGCACGCTTGCATCTCCACAATTTCCAAATCAGTTTGACTTGGAGAAAGGCCTCCTCCTGCTTGTTTCCATGGAAATCATGTTCCCTTGGCTATAATCTCCCACAGTATGGCATTAAACATATCTATCGTCATGAAAAATGTTCCGGAGTACGGCTGTAACTTTATATTTCGATGGAATCATGCAGGTGTCGTGTTGCCTCCAGAAAGTTGCTGTTGCTTTAAAACATTTAAAAACATTTCTTTTGTTCATGTTTTAGGTGCAAAAGTGCAAAAAAAAATCCTGAAATATTACTTAAAAATACACAAACTGAGTCTCCTCTTGCTTTAGATGAAATGGTGCTAGTAACTTTACGTTTAGTTCCTAGTCTGATCCACGGAGCATTTGAAAAACACAACAAAAATCAAATGAAGGTATTTTTAATATTATATACAAATTCAAACTAAAACAGCATGGGGAAACTTTTAGACCTTCAGATATGTTTTAACTTGTACACTTAGGTCGCTCATCAAATAGAACTGTCCTGAATAATGCATTAAAGCTGAGATTTGCCTAATGAGTTTTTCACATGTGAGTTTTACGCTGTAGATTGTTATGTGCAGACGTCTATTCACCCACAGAAGAGGCTAAAGTTTAATCATAACAGAAGACCTCATGAACCTAATCAGATACATGTCAACGTGACTTATTCAATCAGCTCCCAGTTCAGAAAATCGCTGAGAGCATTTCATGTAGATCTGCAGATGGAAAAACCTATTTTAAAAAATCAATTTTCCTTCGGGACAGTAAAAAAGTTGAATATTAAAGTGACCACATTGACTAACACAAATACTACAGTTTCAGAGTTGTTTTTGATACTAACAAATTGACTCAATACTCGATACCAATTACCGATTACTCTACAATAAAAAAAATTAAATAAATAAATAAATAAAATCCTCAAAGTATTCACACTTTGCTTTGTCAAAAATTATTTAGTGGAGTAATTTAACTTTTTTTTCCCCCTTGCTTCATATATTTGATGTCTTCTGTATGTATATCAAATGTAGAAAATAAAAAATAAACCTAAAATAAACCAACCTTTTGACGTGGTTTCATATACAAACCAATACTACTTTCTTTATTTTAGCATGAGGTCTTATATTTGTTCTGATGCAGCTCAAAATAATACTAAAACTGCTCAGAAAAACTCAAATTTTGTCCTGTTTTGTCCTAATTTTTTGCAGTATCAAAACTTGCTCAAATCTGGTTTCGATATTAGTTCTCGTATCGATTAATATCTGATTTCCGATGCTTTTGACAACCCTAAACCGACCCTAACACAGACTTCCTCCTCTATCCGCAGGTGATGGGTCTCCTAAACCACGGCGGAGTCCCCCATCAGCCCCAGAGCGACTACGCCATCTCCCCGCTCACCGGCGCCCTCGAGCCCCCCGCGGGTGTGGCATCGAACTGCAGCCAGCGCATGGAGCATCTGAAGGGCTTGGAGGGTCTGAGCAGCGTGCCCTCCATGGCCGCTCTGCCCTCTCTGCCCAGCTCGCAGTCCTACCACCCCCCCACCGCCTACACCTCTCCTGGGTACACCGTGGACCATGTGGGGCCCTACCAATACAGCCAGTACGCACAAAGTAAGGTCAATACAACTTTAATCTTACTATTTTTTTTACTAACGACTATCTTAAAGTAGGACTAAACCTCTAAACTCCGCCCACAAACACATTTCACAAACAGGGAAGTACCTGGAGGACTTAAGAGAAGAGGGAGGGGCGGAGTCTGGAGGTATAAAGAACAGTGTGATTGGTCTAACAGGTATCCACAGTTCAAACTCCACCCCAGGGCAGTCTTGTGTGATGTCACATAGTACTTGACAATGCTAATGGAAACCTCATCAACATTTTAGTAGCCCAAGAACACAGCAAAAATATGCACTGGTAACACTTCGATTCAATATTGTGATTGCTATATAATTGGTGATATTGTGTTTTTACGACATGCCCATTTACTGGAGGGTTAGCAGTTCCAATCCCAAAGTTTTATCAGGATACTATCGTACAAGAAGAAAATATCACATCTTTTCAACCGAACCTTTATCAAAAAGGTCTGTGTAATCCCTCAGTCATTTTTTTGTCACGCAATTTTGTACACGAAATATTTTGTGCCAGAAAGTAAAATTAAAATCGAAGTATTAGCGGCATTTTCATTATCATATGCTAATTCTAAAAAACACGACATTGCCTGTGAAGTCTGATTGCTGTTTAAATAGCAGCATTAAAATCTGAATGACGTTAGCTTCACCAGTAGTACGTGTGTGATCTTGCGCCCCATTGCACATAACATAAACTCGCCTATCATATTTTTAAATAACAGTTTGCGGTTGTACGTAGCATTAGCGTAGCATGTTCTCCGAGCCCGACCGCGCGGCCACAAGTGTTGGGCTTAATTGTTCACATCTGATTGCATCGCTAAAGCAATCAACCCAGTGTTCAAGCAGAAAGATCCCGTTAGCTACAATTTCACTTTTCGAGAAGGCCTTTCACTTAAAATCACCGTTTAAATCAACTTCAAACGAGATGTGAGTTTGTAAAGCGACGTTGTGTGATTGCAGTGCCCGCCATGTCCAATTTCGGTCCATAGGGGGTGCACCAATCAGAATAGTCCATCCCGTGACCTCTCGACAACCCTTTACAACAACTTCGGCCTTCAAAGATCTCCGCAATGGGGACTGGGTATCAAATTAATAGCGTAGTTAATATCCGAAAGCTGCGCCCGTCGAAATAAATATGTTGGTTGGGAATCACAAATGGAAGAATTGAAAGCTTAGTCAGTACCTATAGAGCTAAAGTACGGGGATACAGAGAGTCTTTGCTACACCTCGTTAGCGCCATCTTGAATTGATTAATCAGTGAGTGGATAGCTAGTGTGTGGTTGGGTGCGGCGGGGAGCGGAGGAGTTTTTGGGGCAGTTTTTGGGGTAGTTTTGGTGGAGTGGGGGGCAGATGCTAATCGCCTGTGGCAGGGTGGATATTGGAAACAGGTGCTAGTGCGAAAAGGTCAATATGGGAGAAGAGTCCACAGTGCGTAGACCACAGACTGAGACTAGACCAGGTTCTGGACCAGGAGCTTGGAGAAAAGAACTTTTTGAGCTTTTTAACGCGGTAAAATGTTGTTCCCTCAACAAAAAACGTATGCAAAGAGGTTTATGAATGTCATCCATACATGTTTCTGTATTTTAGCAAACGTCCTATTCCAACTCTACTTACGGCTAGCTGTAAGATTCTGTCCAAAGCTCCGCCCACAAGCCTACGTCAACCTTGCTCCCACACAACAATTCTCCGTAAATATACAAAAACGTGATGCAAAACTGTACGCTACGACTTCACAAACCTGATGCGATGTGCTGTAGTTTCATTAGCGGAGTGCACGATGATTGTGTTGCGATGGTGCTCTGAAGGGGGAGCGACTTAGTGCAGAGAGCAAAGGGGAGGGGAGGCTCAGAGCATCAAGAATGAAAGTGATACTTATTAAACATGTTAATACGTTGCTTTGGGCAAATTTAGCATTTTCAAAACAATAAAAGGAAACGTGGTGATATAAATATGTTATGTGTTAGCAGCTAATACCCCATAGAACGCAAAATACCCCCTCTTTAATTGGAGTATAATGTTGTTACTACTACTACAAGCTACTTATTTGCAGTTTATAGGCATATCATGATTTTCTACCTGCAAAATATTTAAAAACTGGGATTTTTATCTAGATTAGTTATATACTTTTTCTTTACTTTTTCATTTACTTTTAGATTTTACTTTTAGATTTTATTTTTTAAACTAAATTATTATTATACATATATGTTGGAAGCTATTAAAGTGTTTTGCATATAGTACAAAAATGTGTGAATCTACTATTATTAAAGTTGCAGTGTGTAACTTTCCTGGTGGAGAGTGCGGTTTCCATGGAGATTTTATTGCTTTGCACAGTGTGGTCTTACACCTATCTACAGTAACAGGCCAAGTTACAAGTCAGATCTGTGGCGAGACGAGCCCAGTAAGAAGATATGTTTTTGAGCAATACAAAGATCCGTCCTGAAATAAATGCAAAAAAAACAAACAAACAATAAAAAAGATACGTTTAATCCAATACTGAGGAACTTTCCAAACAAAGCAATAACAATTTCATATAGACTTTATATATAAATGGACATAAATGGACGTGATCATGGGCGCGGTTCTGGCTCCATTGTCTAAATCAGTGGTGTGGACGGGTGCCGGCGGTACCTTCAACAGCCTCTCTCCAGATTGGCTCTTTGGTTGCTATGATACTCGCGATCTGGCATTCCAAATATGACACTTGCCTCCAAATTGGCCCCTCGATGAGCTTCATTTGACATGAGCTGAACGCAATGGGCGACGTCACACTCACTTAGTCCGCTTTTTTAAACAGTCTACGGGAGACAGACAGGCAGCGAACCCTCCGCCAAAAATGTTACACAGTGTACCTTTAGCTACCACATTGAAATATCAGCTATAGCAGACCTAAAGCTGTTAACAAAATGCGTTACTTGTCTTAAATAGTTTCATAAAATCCCAAATAAACCCCATTGTTGTTTTGATTTGCTTCAACAGCTTCACGCTTCTGTTCTGACTCTGTCTCTACAGCCAAATCACTGTTAGCACATGTCGCTAACACATGTCACTAACACATGACGCTAACACGGCCCACATGTTCCCGGCGCTAAACGCTAAAACGCTAAAACATGCACTTAGATTTATGAGGCTATATATCTCTTTTATATTCCCTGTTGTCTTTTGCCGTTTCTTTGGTAATAATTTCACACCTGCTTCTTTGCATTTCCACAGGTGCCCTTCCTTATTTGAGGCCCGAGATCACCTAAAACCCGGACCACACCTGGACCAGAACCGGGACTTCTTATGGACCAAAGTCTGGACCGAAATTCCAGGGATGCACACACAGTAATGGGACCATGTGTTTTCAAAATGGAGGATTATACAAAGGAAGAGAGACCAAGTACTTTTGACTGAAGCGGATAGCAGTAAAACATGAAGTCTTAAAGGAACTTTTTTTCTATACGCCAAGCAGCATTGATCATATTTTGAACTATTTCCAAATAAATCCCCAGTTTATACATATTAAAGGGGGTCTAAAAAGGGCTTTGTTGATGTTATATGTATTATTACAAACGTGGATACCAAACTGACCACCAAAATCTGGTTTTATTGTTGGAGATACTTGGAGAAAGTTGACATATATGTAGAGCAATATTTACATTACGTTTATAGGTTTTAATACAGGTCTTAAAGTTCATATGATAGGGTTTCATTCTCTTGGTTTGGTGGGATGGTACAGTGGTGGAAGAAGTACTCAGTTTTGTTACTTAAGTAAAAGTACAGATACCAGATTAAAAAAAAAACAACAAACAAAACTCAAGTAAAAGTATCACAAGAAAAAATTGTCTCAAAAGCATCAAAGCACCTGTTTAAAAATGTACTTAAAGAGTAAAAAGTAAAAGTATTTTGCGCATATTTTGAGGTCTTATACAGCTTTAAATGTAATGATTTTGATAAAGATTTGTGCTGGATTTTGTTAAACAGAAACAATTAATTAATCAGTCGTTTTTATTTGTATATTTTTGTTTGCTCAACTTATGAACGTGTTAAAAATATCCCCTGAGATTTTTTAGCAGGTCTCAAACAATAATAAAAATACTTTTAATTTTCAGTCTTGTTCAAAAATGTAGTGGAGTAGAAAGTACAGATACTGCTCTTAAATGTAGTGAAGTAAAAGTAAAAAGTTCCCATTGTAAAAATGTACTTAAGTAAAGTACAGATCTGGTTTTATTGTTGGAGACTACATATAGAGCATTATTTACATTATATTTATAGGTTTTTAAAGTGTATATGACAGGTTATACTACACTTTCATGTACGGACAAAACCTTTACCCAGTGGTGGAATGTAATGAAGTAAAAGTAGTACAGTACTTTACTTAATTACAAATATTAGGCACCTGTACATTACTTTAGTACATGTTACAGTGGATACTTTTTACTTTTACGTCACTACATTTGAGAGCAGTACTGTACTTTCTGCTCCACAAAATCTTTGAACAGAACTGAAAAGTAAAAGTATTTCATAGTTCATAGTTTGAGCAAAACAAAAGTATACAAATAAAAACAGCTGGAAAACAACAATCAAGTCAATTGTTTCCATCACTTTGTCTGAAGCCTCATAAGACCTCAAAATCTGCGTGAAATACTTTTACTTTTTAACCTTTAAATACATTTTTAAACTGGTACTTTAATGCGTTCACTTAAGTAGATTTTTTTCATATGATACTTTTACTACAAACAAAAATATAGAAATAAAAACAACTGATTAATCGGTTGTTTCTGTTGAACTAAATCCAGCATAAATCTTTATCAAAATCACTACATTTAAAGCTTTATAAGACCTCAAAATATGCGCAAAATACTTTTACTTTTTACTCTTTAAGTTAATTTTTAAACAGGTACTTCGTCGATTTTTTCTTGTGATACTTTTACTTGAGTATTTTTTATTTTATTTTTTGCTCCGGCATCTGTACCTTTACTTTAGTAACCAAACTGAGTACGTCTTCCACCGCTGTACTTACCACAGGTACTATCCCTAATTAGAAAAACATGAGGCCCTGTCAGAGTCACTTTACATCACGTTTGTATTTGGTGTTGTAGATCTTACCTTTAATGGAGCTGCCTAAAACACACACTGTACATGCAACGTCCCGCTGTTTTACACATCACTCAGAATATGTAGAAATCCTAGAAGCTTTTGTGACTGGCAAAATGCAGTTTTAATACAACCAGAAAGTGAAAACTCAAATACACACACACACACACACACACACACACACACACACCCGCCCACCTGGACAATCTGCACATTTTTATACTTAAAGTTCCAATATTACGCTATTTTCTGATCTATGTTATAATCTTGTTTCCTCATCACAAACAGACCTGGAGTTGTGTTTTGTTTTATTCACATGTTTAACACACAAATCCTGCATATTTAGGCTGAGTTCTTCTCTCAAAAAAAAAAAAAAAGACTCCTGTTCCACCTTGTGATGTCATGTGGTGATACAGAAAGTGTTTTTAAACTCCACACACCTTCACTAGAATCATTTGGATAATTTCAGCTCTGAAATTGCCAATCTCCACTGAACAAAAGGTAAAAGGAGCTATTACCTTGAAAACTACCACTTCATGACATCACAAGGTGGAACGGAGCATTTTGAGCTTTGGGGATGTAGACAGGCTAATAATAAATGCGTGAATGAAACAAAACACAACTCCAGGTGTGTTTTTGAGGCGGTAACACCATAATAACACAGTTTAAAGCTCACAAGAGTCACTTTTGTGTAATATAGGACCTTTAAAGCTGCCTGTACCTGTTTTTTACACAGCAGAAATAAGAAGTAGGTATTTAAATCTGTCTCATATGTTGCTCTCACAAAGTCTTTAGCACATGCTTTATATCCACATGCATTCAGCTTTTTTCAGGCAGTAAAGTGAAACTGGGGTGGACCTCCCGAGCTCAGCCAATCAGAGTGCTGCTTTCACTTTCAAATATTTTGTTATTAGCCATTCAGACAGCGCACAGATGTCTCAGTTTATTACAGAGTGCTGCTTTTACAATATACAATGTAAAATATATGGGGAAAAAACACAAAACTCACAGATAGAGACGGTAGTGTAGCCAAACATTTTACACAAGTAAGAGTAACGTTTCTTCAAAATAAAATTACTCAAGTAGAAGTACAGTGGTTCCTCATTACGTTCTAAAAATAACCCGCAATAGACGAAATCATCGAAGTCGTCAGCTTTATTTTTTACAATTATATATATATTTTTGCAGCTGTAAAACCCCTCACCACACACTTTATACACTTTTCTCACACGGGCGTTAGCATTTTCTCACATTTCTCTCTTGTTTAAACTCTCTCAAAGTTCAAACCTTCGTAGATTATATCCCTCTTCCTCGATGATCGCGATATCCGCAGAGAAACACTTTTAAGTCCAAAGCGTTTCTGATATTTGTCGGTTTGAGCGACATTGTCACAACGTTTCATCGACATTGAACCATAATATAGCGAGGGACCACTGTGCGGAGTAGTGGTCCAGGAAATTACTCAAGTACCAGTAACTGTCAGGACATAACATCTGATTTATAATTTGAAGTTGATATAATTTGAAGGAAAAAAACATGAAATGAAAAGCGGGCCAAACTAAATCATATCTTACGAAGCTGCAAAAAACACAAATGTCGACATAAAGTTTTTGTCGCTTGACTTACTCACAGTGGGAAGAGTAACCGCTACTTTTACTCAAGTAAGAGTACTGCTACTTACTAAAATATGACTCAGGTAAAGCCCGGCGCACACTGAAGGATTTTTCAGTCTAAAACGATTTTCAAACACAGAACAAAAAACGCACACCACAGACATGAGAAGAATCATGAAACTTTAAGTCGCACAATCCCCGAGCGCAAAAACTGCAGCACACGCCCGAGGAAAACGTTGTACGCTATCAAAACTATAGCGCATCTCCCGTCAACTGTTTCCTGTCTACAGTAAAACGACGTAAGACTCTAAAATGTTCCAAATATCAGAGCGTTACACTTCTCCTTTTAGATGCAAGTCAACGTGGTGCAGTAGTAAATGCGTTTAATGCACAAAAAACTGGACACAGGAAGTAGAATCATCGTGTTTCCTGTAGCAGCAGTGTCACCCCGGATCTGCGCAACGTGGATTTACGCAAACACAACCACGTGAGGAACTACTTTTGCCGTTTTACCTTGTCAAAAACTCTTCAAACTGGACAGATCGTGCTGTTTTGTGGACTGGGTGTCATTATTTGCGGAGGACAAGTTCTTAATAGATAATACGGATGAGAACGCTACGGTTTAACTTTGAAACTTTACGAGAGCCGAGTCATAAAGTCGCCTCACATATGAAGATCCGAAATCAGGGAGGAGCAAATCAGCGCTTTAAACCTGCGGCGTGTGGCAGGCTTAACCTCCTGAGACCCGAGCTCCTGCAGGACTTTATTTGCAAAAACTATTAAGAGCTTGAACACATGCATTTTGTGTAAAAAACAAAACAAAATGAGAAACAATTTTGCCTCTAGGAAAAATGTGTCGCATTTGTGCTGCTGACAGGTACAGGAAGACATATGCCTTTAAATAAAAATAAATAAATAAATAAAATGAAAAAATAAATTTAAAATACAAAAAATAAAAAACATACTAAAAATAGATAAAAAAAATATATAAATTAATTAATTTAAATACAATAAAAAATTAAATAAAAAATAATACAAATAAATAGTTAAAATAAAATAAATTAATTAATTCAAAATAAAACAAATAAATACAAAAATAAATAAATATTCTAAACTCTTAGAAATATTCAAAATTGAACATGTTCTTGTTGCTGTTCTTCTAAAAATTTGCACTGTGGCCTAAACAACCCAAAATGTGGGGACACCAGGTCTCAGGAGGTTAAGAGTCAAAATATGCTGCTAGAAAAGTACTCTGAAAAGTACAATTTCTTCAGTAAGTAAATGTAACTGAATAAACCTAACTGTCTGCTGCCCACCTCTGCTTACAATAAAAAGTAGCTTGTCCAAGTGTAAATCTCGTGCAACACAACTCCAATACTTTTTCATTTTCCGATCTTTCAATTGTTTTAACTATACACGTGTTGTCAAACTTCTACAAGGAAATACACGGATACTTGTATATGTACTTTAAGGTCTTATATTACATAAAATTGACTCTTTTGAGCTTTAAGACGTGTTATAATAATGTCATTACCTCCTCAAAAACAGACCTGGAGTTGTGTTTTGTTTCATTCACACATGTTTGAGTAACATTTTATTATTATTCTGTCTAAATCTCCAAAGCTCAAAATGCTCTGTTCCACTTCGTGATGTCATGACGTGGTAGTTTTCATGTTCAACAGCGACCTTTTAACTTTTATTCCATAGAGATTGGTAATTCCCGGGTTTAAAATGATCCAAATGATTCTTGTGAAGGTGTACGGAAGTTTAAAAACACAGTGGGGCACTTCCTGTATTACCACATGATGACATCACAAGGTGGAACAGAGCGTTTTCAGTTTGAGTGAAGAACAGTGTAATGTGGGCTCTTTAAACAGCATCCCCTCCGCAGCTGTAGCACTCCACATTCCTCTCCTCTCCCCCCTCCCTTCTTTCCCTTTCTCCCTCTCTTTCTCTTCTGTTTTCATTGATGTTTTGGGGACGCTTTTGTAGTTTTAACTTAGGACTCTGAAAAGGTCAAAGGTCACGGCGAGGAAAGTGACAGATGAGGAGGTGGCTTTAAAGCAGGGATATGCGCGATTGATCACACACTAAAAACAGGCCCGAACCCTTTTTTAAAGAGCCGTTCTGCGCTGAAGAAAGGAAACGGGTCACAAGTCACGGCCGAGAGACACGCGAGAGCCAGAGAGCGGGGATCCAAAATGGCCGACGCCGCAGCAGATGACCAAAAGTGAAATAAAACCTGAAATTTAACAAAAATACAACCAGGAGCGCATCCAAAAGTTGTATCAAAGTTTGAATTGAACTATGATCCTAAACTCAAAGGTATAACAGTGGTGAAACGTAACAAAGTAAAAGTAGTAGAGTACTGTACTTAAGTATACATTTGAGGTGTCTGTACTTTACTTAAGTAGATTTCGAAATGGATGCTTTTTACTTTTACTTCATTACATTTGAGAGCAGTAGCTGTACTTTCCACTCCACTCCATTATATTAACGGGACTGACAAGTAAAAGTATTTTTTAGTATTGTCTGAGGGTTTGTTTTTAACCCATACAAAGTAAAATATATTTAAAAAAACAGCTTATTGATTCAATTGTTTCTATTGAACAATTCAGCACAAATCTTTAACAAAATCACTACTTTTGAAGATTTATAAGATTTCAAAATACACGTTAAATACTGTTACTTTTTACTCTTTAAGTACATTTTTAAACAGGTACTTTAATACGATTTTTTCATGTGATACTTTTAATTTTACATGAGTATTTTTTTGCTCCGGTATCTGTACTTTTTCTTAAGTAACAGAATTGAGTACTTCTTCCACCACTGTTTACTACATTGCAGAAAACGAAGTAAATAAAAAAAAACAAAACAAAACTCAGTTCGACTTGTTTGCTAACGCTACGTCCAGACTCGGATAATGCTAATTCAATCCATAACCTGATCTGGTCTTGCGTACATTAAAATTTCAGTTTATTTGTAGATCACATTTTGTACACAAAGAAATTCAAAGCCAGAATTTATTAAGTACAGAACAAGAACATCTTGACTTGTAAAGATGGAGGTATTTTACTTCTGTGGGGTGTTAGCTGCTAACACATAACATATTTAGCTCACCGTGTTAGCGTTTAATGTTTTGAAAATGCTATATTCACTGAAAACAACTTATTACGATGTTTAATAATTTTCACTTTTGTTGTTTGATATTCTGAGTCTCCCCTCTCTGTGCTCTCCGCGCTAAGTCACTCCCCCTTCAGAGCGCCATCACAACGCAATCGTCGCGCGTCCAGCTAACGAAACTACTGCACATCGCATCAGGTTTGTGAAGTTGTAGTGTACAGTTTTGCATCATGTTTTTGTATATTTATGGAGATTTGTGGAGTCGCGTGGGAGCGTGGGTGACGTAGGCTTGTGGGCGGAGCTTTAAACGGAATCTTACAGCTGGAGATCTCTAGATTACTCAAACATGGATGGATGATATAAAACTCTTCAGGCACGTTTCTGATGAGGGAACAACGTTATAACATGGTCGGTTTTGCGTAATACCCCCTCATTAAACTATATAAACTGGACATCATCATAAGTACTTCTACCTTGAACACGTTTTAAAATATACTTTGCTGCAGTAATAATGTACTAAGTGTTGCATTCTACATTCCTATTTTTTTATTTAATTTTTTTTTACTTTTTTATCATGTTATGTCAACGAAACAAATGGAAACAGATCAAGGGAACTTTAAAACTGTTACAAAACTGCATGGAGCTGTTGTTAAAGCATGAATCGCTCACTATTTCAAATACTGCTACAAATACTTTACAGTACACAACACCTTTGCTCACAGTGCAGTACAGATACACAGTGCAGTACACGCAGTCTGTGGTTCAGTTTAATTGTTTATAAAGGACAAAAACGTTTCATAATTTGATATATTTTTTTGTATTCTTTGACGAAGCATTTTGACTTGGTGTCATGTGTACAAATGCGTTATCATTACTATTTATAATAAAATAAAAATATTGAAAATATTTTGTGATTTTTTTTAAGAAGTTTGGTCCATTTTTTCATGACATTTTAGTCGTTGGTTCAATTCTCAGACTGTGTTGTGTTTTTTAAAGTGGACTTTGCATGTTCTGCCCGTGCCTGGTTGGTTTTCCCATCAAATATAAACAATAGGCTAATTCTGAGATTGTCCCACAAAGGAGGATGGGTCAAATTCATAGAAGGATGGGTCAAATTAAAAGGACAATTTATGACAAAACATTTCTGTTACAGATGGGGACAAGAGAAAGAAAATATCCACAATGAAAACCAATAATTGTTGGAGGATGAGTCAAATTCATTGAAGGATGGGTCAAATTTACAGGAAGGATGGGTCAAATTCATGGGAACGATGGGTCAAAGTCATAGGAAGGATCAGTCAAATTCATAGCAGGGATGGGTCAAATTCATAGGAAGGATCAGTCAAATTCATAGCAGTGATGGGTCAAATTCATAGCAGGGATGGGTTAAATGTATAGAAGGATGGGTCAAATTCATAGGAAGAATGAATTAAATTTATAGGATGGGTCAAATTCATAGAAGGATGGGTCAAATTCATGGGAAGGATGGGTCAAATTTATAGAAGGATGGGTCAAATTCATAGAAGTATGGGTCAAATTCATGGGAAGAATGGGTCAAATTTATAGAAGGATGGGTCAAATTTATAGAAGGATGGGTCAAATTCATGGGAACGATGGGTCAAATTCATAGGAAAGATGGGTCAAATTTATAGAAGGATGGTCATATTCATAGAAGGATGGGTCAAATTCATAGGAAGGATGGGTCAAATTCTATGACAGAACATTTCTGTAACAATATTTTACCTTTATAAACAGCTGATGTTAAAATAAAAATGCTGAAAATATTTTGTCATTTTTAAAGGTCAATTTTTTCATGACTAGAGTTTCTGCTCTACATTTTGGTCCCTGGTTCAATTCCCAAACTGGTCTTTTGAAGTGAAAATAAACAGTTGGTTAATCCAGAGGGCAGATTGTCCCACATTGAAGGATGGGTCAAATGCAGAGGACAAAATGTGCTTATTTCTAGTGTCCAGATTATGATGTATTCTTGGATGGAGGCATTTTCACACAGCATTTTCAGTAAATATCCACACTGAAAACACATGATTGTTGTAGGATGGGTCAAATGCAGAGGACACATTTCCATTTTCCTTATGACAATACATTTCTATAACAAAATCTGCATATTTTTTATTTTTATTTTGAGTTTCTAGGAGACAGATTTGGGGGTTCAGGTTAAGACAAAGAAATATCCAAAATGAAAATCAATACTTGTAATAACTACTAGGTCCACTTACGCCAGATGCCCTCCCTGACACAGTTCTTCCCATTATAGTAGTACGAGACTGCATACATGGATCATTTTAATACAATTTATTTTGACCACAAATTGTATTAAAATGACCCGTCGCTGTGAATAGCTCTGGACAATAGGGACACAAATATGTTTCTTGGAAGAGGTCATGTGAACGCTCCGATTAAAAATATCCCAAAATGAGTCACCCGGCGCTGGGTACAGGGCCTTCCTCATCTGGTACAAACTGACTTTTGTTCACTCTCTCCTGGAGCCTCAGAGCGTTCTACACAAACAGCTCCAACTCTGAGAATCTGCTGATACAAAACGCCTTTGTTTTTAAGATACAGTTACTCAGACGTTGTCCCATGTTCAGATGTTCCCGAGGTGGAGAATTGTGTCATTAATTGTCAATTAAAATACTTTTTCTTCCAATTAAAGCAGCCTAAATATTGTAATCCACATCTGCCCATTGACTTTTACTTATAGATCTTATTCTGTGGTCAGTGGTCACATTTTTTTTAATTTTTTTTTTTATAAACAATCATGTGTTTTCAGTGTGGATATTTCCTGAAAATACAGTGTAATCAGATCTGGCTCTTGCCCCCATCTGAGAGTACAACACAATCACATTTTAGCAACTGAAAACTAAAAGTACGTTCTAACTTTTGTCACATTTTGTCCTCTGCATTTGACCCACCCTCCAACAATTATGGGTTTTCATTGTGGATATTTATAGAAAATGCAACTATGACTATGACCATCAATTAATAAGGACATCTGGCTCTTTTTTTGCTTATAAATCTTATTCTGGCCCACTAACTTTTTCCTTTAAATGGTCAATGGTCAGTGGTCACATTTTTATACAGCAAAACAAAAATTCTTTCAAGTGAACAAAAAGTTTATTTTATTTTATTTATTTATTTATTTATTTATTTATTTATTTATTTATTTATTTATTTATTTATTTATTTATTTATTTATTTATTTAGTTTAGTTTAGTTTAGTTTTATTTTAGTTTATTTTAGTTTATTTTTTATTTTATTTTATTTATTTTAGTTTTATTTTATTTTATCTTTTTATTTTTTTATTACTATTTTTTTTTTTTTTATTTACTTCATTCCTTTGTCCAGTTGACACAATAGATTTTTTTTTTTACTATGGATCAGACCTGGATGACTGAGAGATTACACAGACATTTTTATAAAACACTTTTCCACCTTCAAGGCACTCAAAGCAGTTTTTCTCACCCATTCACACACACATTCATATACAGACACTGAGGCTGAGGTGGGTTAAGTGTCTTGCTCAAGGACATGACAGCATTCAACTGTGGTAGCTGGAATCGCACCGCCAACCTGTGAATCAGTGGATCTGACCACTCAACTGATGATGTTTATGTCGAGATTAGGATTCAGATGAGTGGATAAACGCTCTTGGGCTCTCGTTTTCATGGGCGTCTTGTTTAAAATACAATCAACTTTAAAAACAGGAGCAGCTGTGTGTTCGATTGTGTAACCAACCTATCCAGTTTTGCTTTTCCTTGGGGTGTATTCCATTTTTGTGAAGTAGAACAGCTAAAAGCCTCTGAACTGAGCCACTGACGCTCGTTCGTTGTGGTGGCACTTCTGGTTAAGTGGGAATCTCATTTATTTCACTGGAGAATTTGGAAAAAAGTTTTGTCTCTGAGGCTTTAAAATGGCTCTGTAGAACATGTAGAACTTATTTGTCAGCAGTCACCTCCAGTCTGTCTCTCTCTCTCGAAAACCTTCAAATCAGGCTAGAAATCTACGGGTAATAATGGACTCAGACTTGAACTTTAACAGCCACATCAAATCAGTAACATCTGCAGCTTTTTACAATCTAAAAACTGCAAAAATCAAACGTAAACTGTCAAAACCAGACTTGGAAAGACTTATCCATGCATTTGTCTTCAGGAAGTTAGACGACTGTAACGTCCTGCTCACTGGCCTCTCCAAACGAGCGTTAAGACAGAACAGAACATCCAGAACGTTGCTGCTCAGGTCCTGACTAGAACCAGGAAGTACGAGAACATGAGTCCTGTACTCAGGTCTCTGGCTCCTGTGGCTCAGAGAATAGACTTTAAAGCAGCTCTGATTGTGAACAAGTCTCTCTATGGACCAGCACCAAAGAACATCTGAATATGAACCATCTCACACTCTGAGGACTTCAGGGACCGGCCTCCTGCTGGTCCCAGAGCCAGGACTAAACATGGAGAATCAGTGTGTCAGTTTTCTGCAGCTAAAACCTGGAACAGTCTTTCTGAAGATGTGGGACAGGCCTCTACTTTAAATCCAGGCTCAAAACAGTTCTGTTTAGCTGTGCGTATGACTGAAATGTTTTTATTCTGCACTCTTCTCCTTTAAAGTTAATTTTATGATGATTCTTTGTGATTATTTATGTTTTGATTTGTTGTATTGTGATGTAATGTTTTTCTCATTACCTTGTATTCGATTGTGCTATACAAATAAACTCGCCTTGCCATTTGCCGTAAACCCTGGACTTTAAACACTTCCAAATGTACTTTTTCATCCAGGGTGGAGTGCACTGTGTAACAATTCCTGCTGGAGGATCCTGTGTCTCCAGGGAGATGTTAATCTTCTCTAGAATCTTCCACAGTATGGCATTAAACACATCTATCTGACAAGAAGGTGGAGCTACCAGGCAAGTCACAGGTCCACGCACATGCTAGCGGGAGTGACTCAGGGAAAGAAGGCGCCTGATTTGTCTGTTATTAATGTTCATATCTTGATTTACGGACACGATAGCGAAATAAAAACACCAGGATCATGTAGAGCGGGTTAATACGAACATTTTAAGACCAAAATGACGAGTCTGACAGCAGCAGCTACAGAGAGAGGGGCCACAGTTTTCCAATAGAAAGTGAATTGGAGTCACCTATTTTCAACGCCGCGGCTAGCAGGTTAGCTATGTCCATTTATATATACAGTCCGCGGCAAGAATGCATGTTTTCCGAGTTTCTTTTCTTTTCTTTTTTTTTTTTTTTAACCATATAAACATCTGTAACTGAATAAATCCAAGATGGATCCACACAAGGTCATCACTTTGCATGGATCCATCTCGGAAAAGCATGATCCATCCATTACAAGCAGATGGAAAACCTTGAAGCAGAAACTCTCATCAGCTAAAACTATTGATTTCTTTAAACAAACCATAATAACTCAACATAAATTACCAAAAGGAACGAGTAGAGCCAAGATCCAAGTCCCGCTTTTTAACCCCACATCCCCGAACCAGACCATAAACACACCCACTGTCCAATGTTTAACAAACACATCAATGCGTTTCAGTACAAAAAGGGAGCAGCAGCTTTTTACATCCTAACCGGAGAAAATTATTTGACTAGATGTTGGCTAAAACTAAAATCATTTCAAATCCCTCGTCAAAATGAAGACTGCGTTAGCGTAACATTGGAGCTCTGTGTATATTTTGCATTGGGCCTTATTCATTGTACGTGGTGTGTTTCGCCTGCAGGTTTCAGCCTAATTATAACGTTCTTCTGATTAATGTTGTCTGCCGCCGCCGCACGGGAGGGCCGCTCTGCGTGTGCACGGGTACGTACGGCGTCGTGGGGACTAAAATGTGTACACACGCTCACTTCATGGGGACCTGCCTCGCGTTAAAGTAGCAGCGATACAGTATACGCCACACTTACCAGGCTTATACCAGATTTTGAGGGTTCGCGTAGAAGGATTTGAAGCGAAATTAGAATTTTTTTGTATTTTTTTATCAAGTCTAGTTTACTCAAATACTGAAAAAGATATGCAAAACAGTTTTTAGTACCTAACAAAGTGAAGCAATGGATTTATACATCGCGAATATGATCAATTTTGGCCATTTTTACTCCCTAATTACCCAATTTTTATGTGAAAATGTTACATAGTGAAAAACTTGTAATACATTTTTTTCTTTTGTTGACGTGAGAAAACTACTGAAGAAGTTTCAAATTAATATCTTTAAATCTAATATTTTTTCCTATTCACCTGCAGTGTTTCGCCTTAAGGTTAGGTAAGTAATGACTGTATAAAGGGCCCGTATTACGCTGTTTTATTGTGCTGTGTTTTGTTTCTTTCACACATGTTTAACACACAAACCTGCATATTTAGGCTGAGTACTTCTCTCAAACGGAAAACGCTCTGTTCCACTTTGTGATGTCATCATATGGTAATACAGGAAGTGCTCCATTGTGTTTTAAAACTCCACACATCTTCACTAGAATCAATTGGATGATTTCAGATCTGGAATTGCCAAACTCTACTGAACTAAAGGCAAAAGAGGTAGATGTTAACTTAAAAAATACCACTTCATGACATCACAAAGTGGAACAGAGCATTTTGCGCTTTGCAGATGTAGACAGACTGACTGATTGTATTTTATTATCGTGTCTTATAGGCCAGTTGCCAGACGTGTGTTACGAAAACCAATCGACTCATTTAAACAAACTCATCTGCCGCTTCTTCTGGGCTTTACAAAG
Organism: Periophthalmus magnuspinnatus; assembly: GCF_009829125.3. Lineage (NCBI taxonomy): Eukaryota > Metazoa > Chordata > Actinopteri > Gobiiformes > Gobiidae > Periophthalmus > Periophthalmus magnuspinnatus. Next base: position 28,265,653 of record NC_047138.1, on the reverse strand, counting down.
AAATGATGCCAACTTATAAACATTAGAATGAAACAACCATTTCATCTTGGGAGTAGATAAAGGATTTCTAAATTCATCATAAAAGGGACAATACAACAAACAATGAGCTTCACTTTCCACTTCTCCCAACTCACATAAACCAGAGTCTTTCTTCTTCAGGGGCTTGAGAAAACCTCACAGTTTCTAAAGCCAGGGGAGGTAATATAATAAAGGGTTACGCTGAAACAAAACACAACTCCAAGTGTGTTTTTGAGGCGGTAACAGCATTATAATGTGACTTAAACCTCACAAGAGTCAATTTTGCGTAATGTAGGACCTTTAAATTTCGGATCTATCTCCAGGAAATTAATGGAAGTCGATATAATGTCCCCAAGATGCATGAAAACCCAGCGTGTGCGTGTGCCTGTGTGTGTGTTGGGGGTATACTTTTCTCTGGGTGGAGGTGGTGGGGTGCCGGGCCGGACCACACACTGTAAATAAAGTCTATTGGAGCGTTTGGGATCAGTCATGTGGCTGTCAGCTCTGTTTGCCGAGTCTGATCGTTTCCACCAATGAGATGAGAGGCTGGAAACTCCATGTGGTTTAAGGAAAGTACATGTTCTTCGAGCTGGTGTGGAGAGAGTGTGAAGTGTACCACAAGCTCACAACTGTGCATGGAATTTTCCTCACTAAATTAAAGCTGTACCCTGCAACTTTTCAGGTGGAGGGTCCGCCCCATGGACTGCTTATATATAAATGGACATAGCTAACCTGCGAGTCGCCACGTTGCAAATAGGAAGTGAACATGGATGCGCTGTCGGCTCCATCAACTCTGGCTCCAATTCAATTTCTTTTTTAAAACTGTGAACTCTCTCTCTGTACCTGCTGCTGTCAGACTCGTCATTTTAGTCTTAAAATGTTCGTTTTAACCCGCTCTGCATGATCCTGGTGTTTTTATTTCACTATTGTGTCTGTAGATCAAGATACGAACTCAAAAACACTTAAAACTAAACAGTATATTTGGTCATATTTATTACTCTAGCAACACAAGGCAAGGCAAGTTTATTTGTAAAACACAATGCTTACACCAGGCATGCCCAAACTGTGGCCCGGGGGCTAAATGCGGCCCTCAGACCAATTTTTCTTGGCCCTCACGTTTCCAGGTGAATTGGCCCATATTACCTTAAACAGTACTTTTTATTGTACATTTCTCAAAATCTACTTACTGCCCATATCAAATATTTAATGTGTCCTGTTGAGGATGTGAGCGTGAATAAAGGTCTAGTGGTTCAGTTTAACTTATAGTAATAACACAGATTTTCATTGTATGGCCCTCAGTCGGCCCTCAGGTTTGTTTGTGTTTTTATATGTGGCCCTTAATGAGAAAAGTTTGGACACCCCTGGCTTACACAAAGTAATTCAAAGTGCTTTACAGAATAAGAAATACATTAAAATCACACAAATCAACACATAAATAATCACAAATAATCATCATAAAATTAACTATTCTGTCCTTGGAAGTTGGTGAGTCTTATCATCTTTCCTATTCATTCCATCCCAGAACATGCAAAGTTCCAGCACCTTCTTGTAAAGCTAAATATTCTATCCTGACTTCTTTCTTTGAGGTTGCTCCCCTTCGTGTTAGCAACAGGTTTGAGCGACAACGTTGTTAAGCTAACCTTCAACAGTCTTGCTCCGGATTGGCTCTTTGGTTGCTATGATACTCGCAGTCGGAATATCAAATATGGAAATCTGGTGCAAATTCGCCCCTCGATGAGCTTCATTTGACTGGAGCCGAACGCTATGGGTGACGTCGCACTCACTTAATCCACTTCTTTACACAGTCTACAGTCTGCCTGTCTCCATGGAGATGTTTTTGCTTTACCTGGAAGTGGGACATCAGTGACTCCAGTGAAGGACAAGGACAACTTTATTCATTTATAGCAACATTTACAACAACCAAAGTGCTTTGTGTCCTTAGGCAAGACACTTCACCGACCTAGTATGAAGGCGGTGTGTGCGTGAGGGGCTGATGGAGCAGATTGACAGCCTCACTTATGTCAGTCTGTCCCGGGGCAGCTGTGGCTACAATAGCAACTTAGCACCACAGAGTATGGAGTGAATTAATAAAGCAACACAAAGTGTCTTCCAAGGGGCTATTTAAATCGAATACATTTTTAAACTACTTTCTACTACTATTTTCTGGACTTTTCATAGTTTGGCCGGGGGTGCGACTTATACTCAGATGTGATTTATATGTGGAATATAAATTGCATCTATAAGTCGAGTATATAATTTCACATTTTCATTACGGTCACACTGTCAACCGTGTTTTTTTCTTCATTAATATGCATTTTTTGACTTACTTTTTGATACCCCAGGGTGACTTATACCGCAGAAAATACGGTAATCTATCCCAATGGAAACAAGAAGATTCTGCGATTAGGCCAAGTAACAGGTCAGATCACTGGAAAGGCATCCTCACTCACAGTTAGTCACGAATGAAACGAATACATCGACATGTTCTCGATGTACGATACGTTCTTTTTGCCGAACTATCAAACATTCCAGGCAAAGTAATGACATCTCCATAGAGACAAGCAGGTGGTGGACCCTAAATCAGAAAATTTCCACAGTGCAGCTTTAAAATTCCCTCTCCGTGGACGCCCGAGGACCACACGAGGCAGTGTTTGTGGTTAATCAGGTTCGTGCTGCAGAGGAATCTCACCTGTGGAAACCGGAACATTAGTTTTATTAATGAACGCCGCAGTGAAAAGACTTTTATTTGTGCATTAGGCCCCAGAGTGCACTCAGCTCACACCCGCCTCACACTGGCACTTATGATGGAGAGAGAGTCAGATGCCCTGCAGGGACATCGTCAGGGCGCTTTTTCAAATACGATGGGATTACATTTCAAATTAAAACATATAGGCTAATTATTCTGAATGTTCGTTTAAGCCGTGTGAGTGAAACAGTGTTTTTAGGATTATCAATAAATGAACAAAATACTGTTTGTTATAAAATGTGTAATTCAAAATGCACATGATTGCTCTAAATGTGCACTATGTAACATGTCTGGTGCCTGCTTGTCTCCATGGAGGTCTTATTGCGTTGCTTGGAAGATTCACACTATGGCGTTAAAGGTCCTATATTACGCAAAACTGACTAATGTGAGCTTTTTTTCATGTTATAATGTTGTTACCTCCTCAAAAACATACCTGGAGTTATGTTTTGTTTCATTTTTGTTTGAGTAGCGCTGCGTTTTGAGTCTCCAAAGCTCAAAATGCTCTGTTCCACCTTGTGATGTCATGAAGTGGTAATTTTCAAGTTAACAGTTGTCTTTTTCCCTTTTGTTCAGTACAGATTGGCAATTCCAGGGCTGAAATTATCCAAATGATTCTAGTGAAGGTGTTTTTTTGGAGGTGACCCAGACGCACTAGAGACCAGCGCATACTCCCGCCTATAAAAGGGACCCGCCTCCTCTGCCCGGTGCTGCTCCTCTGGTTCGACTCCACCTGGCCACATCATCAGCCGATCGCCTCAACGCACTTCAGCACAATTTATTATTTATTGTAACTTACCGAATAAACACTCCAGCATAGATCTTAAAACCTTTTCAGTAGTGTCTGCCCCGGGCCTAACAGGAGCACTTCCTGTATTACCTCAGTGTTTTCAGTTTTAGTGAAGAACTCAGCCTAAATATGCAGGTTTGTGTGTTAAACATGTGCAAATGAAACAAAACACAACTCCAGGTCTGTTTGTGATGAGGAAACATTATAACATAGATCAGAAAATAGTGTAAAATGAGCCCTTTAAACATATCTATCGCCATGGAGACTTTGAAATTAAATTATACCTTTAAATGTCATGCCAGTTAGTTATGAATAAAAACACATCAACACGTTCTCAATGTAAGATATGTTTTTTTTTCTGTCGCGCTCAATCAATCCAGGCAAAGCAGTAACATCTCCATGGAGACAATTCAATTCAGTTTATTTTTCACAATGGTCAACATTATAAAAGGTAAATACACACACACACACGTAGTATATACATATTTACACACTCAAGCTTCTTCCATACTAATACATAAGTGTGAATTGTACATTTCTTTTTACATATGTACGCCACTATATAAATCAATCAATCAATCAATCAACGTTTATTTATAGAGCACTTTACAACACTCAAGGTGACCAAAGTGCTTTCCAGTAAAATCAAATTAAAACAAGTTAAAATCAGACTAAAACAGTAAAATAGGAGAATAAAATAGAATAAAATACATTAATATAACAAATTATAAATAATGATAACGTGTCACAACATTACTAAGTGTTGAAAGCCAGTCTGAATAAATATGTTTTAAGCCTGGATTTAAAAAGACCAAAGTCAGTAATGATGCGCATATCAAGAGGCAATTTGTTCCAGAGTTTGGGCCCAGCCACAGAGAATGACATCGTGACAAACATGGACGCTCTAAGAAGCTGTGTAAGCACGTGATGGACCTCTCACGGGAAAAGTTACAAAGTGCACCTTTAAATATTGTATAAACATGATCTATTTGTGTCCTAGTATCAATTTAACATGTTTATATATTAATGTACATTTGTAGGATTTGATTCTCAAGCAGATCAGAACGCAAAATATGAGCTCCACACTTTGCCAGATCCTACATCCGAAACGAGCAGTATAATGCGTCCTCTGTATGATACATTTTAGACCTCTTATAGATGTCTCAAAATAGATCGTAATAAACCCACTTCAACAACAAGAGTACTGTACGAGTCACACAGCAGACATAAAGCACAAGTCCGAAAGAATTGTCCCATGTTTGGAGAATACAAACAGCACATATATATTGAGTGTGTGATGTTTTGGCTCTGAGGGGATGCGACGCAGATCAGAGAGGCTCATGTGCGGATACAGCCTTTGCTTGTTCATGTACAGGGAAGAAATCGACATTAAAATAGGTCAGTCCTGTTTGAAGAGTAGTAATAGGACAATTCTATATAAAATCCTTCTATAAACTGTATTCTATAGAAACATTTTCCCAACACAATCAGTACATTAAAAGTGTGGATTGAGCCCTGCTTTAACCTCCTGAGTCCTGGCGTCCTCATATGTGGACAACACGTTTTTGGTTTGTCTAGGCCACAGTGCAAATTATTAGATGAAGAATAACAGCAACAAGAACAGCAACAATGTAAATGTAGTATTTATATTCATTTTTAACAGTTTAGAATGTTTAGAATATTTTATTTTAATTTTTTTTGTTTTTCTTCCTGCTCCTGTCAGCAGCTCTTCACATGAGACACTTTGTTCCAAGAGGCAAAATTGTTGTTTCTCATTTTGTTTTTACATTCAGGACAAATGTTGCTGTGTTCAGGGTCTCAATAAAGAGTTTTTGCAAATCATTATTCAAATGTTTTATCAAAGTGAGTTTGTATTTAGACTCATCAGGTCCCAGTCAGCCCAAATAACGAAGAGAAATTAATAAAGCGACGCAAGAGCTCGGGTCTCAGGAGGTTAAAGTCACTGTACCCATTTTCCCCATGTATTTGTATAAGCAGCTGTTGAGGTCAAAATAAATCCACTGTGTACCATGTTTTCAGGATTATAAATTGCACTTTTTTCACTTTGGCCGGGGGTGCGACTTATACTCAGATGTGACTTATATGTGAAATTATTTAAATATATAATTTCACATGTTCGTTATTGTCCGTATTATTATTGTATCTACTACTCCAGTGCCATTGAAATTTTAAAATGTCAACATTACAGTAATTTAAAAGACATTTGTGAAAGACAAAGAAGAAAACCACACAAAGAAAATTCTGCCAGACACGTATTCAGTTCTGTCTATGCTTCATGTAGCTGAACCAATATATATGTGTTATGTTACTGTGCTGTACTGCTATTCGTTTTTCTCTATTTTTTTATTATTATAACTTGCCTAAAGAAAAAATGTCTGTTCTTGGTGTCAGATTTTGTAAAATAAATTTCCCCAAAACATGCGACTTATAGTCCAGTGCGACTTATATATGCTTTTTTCTTGATTATTATGCATTTTTTGGCTGGTGTGACTTATACTCCAGAGCGACGTATACTCCAGAAAATACGATAATTAGAAAGCGTTTTACTGTCCAATATTTAGGAAGTGTGCATTAGCATGGTAACTGTTGTTGTTTACATCATGGCAAAACTCCGCTCTGGTCTCTGAAAGTTGTGAAAAGTGCTTATAAACTCATTGTAGGGAGTAGTTAGGATGTTCCAAAGGCATAAGGTAAGTGAGGAATAACTCTCGACCACTGCAAACTGTTTAAAATGAAATAGTTGTTTGCTTTTTGTGTTTTAACTTATAAAGGAGACATGATATTCATCTTAAATGCAAGAGTAAATTATGTTTCCATTTTAAATTGCAATAATGATCAAAAACAGCTTCATAGAAATGGGTCAGAGCTGATTCGTGCCTGCCTTAGTGGTGGAAATTAACAAAGTAAAAGTAGTAAAGTACTGTACTTAAGTGTACATTTTAGGTATCTATACTTTACGTAAGCACATTTTAAAGAGAATACTTTTTACATTTACTTCACTACATTTGAGAGCAGGTATCTGTACGTTCTACTGCACTACATTTTTTAACTAGACTGAAAAGTGACAGTATTTTTCAGCACAAATCTGTAATTCAGCACAAATCTGTAATCAAATCACCTCAAAATCTGCAAAAAATTAATAAACTTTTTAAACTTTTTACTCTTTAAGTACATTTTTAAACAAGTACAAGTAGATTTTTTCATGTGATACTTTTCCTTGAGTATTTCTTTGCTACTTTTACTTAAATAACAAAACTGAGTACTTATTGCACCACTGGTTTGCAATAGCGACATTTTTCAAACTTGTGCTAAACTTTTACGAACAGCAGGGGGCGTTTTCAGAGAGATGGCGTCTCTAATGCAGTAGACTAAATATTACTCAAACATCCCTGAATCTCTCTAAAAGACCATTTGGGGCGACAGTAGCTCAGTTGGTGGAGCGTTCGTCCACTGATCTGAATGTTGATGGTTCGAATCCCGCTCTCGACATAAACATCATTGGTACGGCGGTCATATTCACTGCCTCACAGGTCGGCGGTTCGATTCTGGCTCCTACAGATGAAGAGTCCTGTTTAAAGTCTCTGTCCTCGGGATCAGTCAGAAGCTAGGAAGCCTCTCCGTCTCTGTCTGAGATCTGCGCTTCCTGTAATTTTAAACTTTTTTTTCCTCATCTTTTCATCACAAACTGCTACTTAACTGACATAAAACTATGCTCCCACTAAACCAAGTCATAATTAGAAAAACATGAAAACCTGTCATCTGCTCAGACAGTGACGCAGAGGAAGAGACTGGAATGTGAATGTCCCCTTTAACCTGAGCTCCTGTCCTCAGCTGGTCCCATATCCTTCTGTAGTGTTGTGTTTTTTTCAGACATCACAGGGTCTAGTCTGGACTCAACAATTACCTCCAGAACTGCCTTTGAACAACAAGAAAAAAAACCCAACGTACATAGTGATAGTAGCTGGAGTGTAGCAGTACAATATGACTCTGGACTTACTCTCAGGTGTGTCAAAGCCTGATTTGTCTGTTATTAATGTTCATATTTTGATATACCGACACAATAGCTAAATAAAGCCCGCAGAATCATGAAGAGCGGGTTAATACGAACATTTTAAGACCAAAATGTTGAGTCTGACAACAGCAGTTACAGAGAGAGGGGCAATGTTTTTTCAGTGTAAAGTGAATTGGGGCCAGAGTTGATGGAACAGGAACAGCACATGCTCACTTCCTTGGAACACGGTGGCTAGCAAGTTAGCTATGTCCATTTATATATACAGTCTATGGTCAAAACCCAGCATTAGCAAGATTTAGTATCTTAAAATCTGAATATTAGTTTAACTGGAAATTCTATGAGTAATTTTTTAATGATGACCCATAATGATGTTAGCGAAAAAAAAGACAAGGGCAGGGCAGTTTCACTTTAAAATGCCTTCCTTTGAGGCTGGACGGCTGAAACCTCTGAGCACTGAGCCACATCTGGACGAACGAGGGATTACACGTCTTTTTAATATGATTTTACTTTTCTGACTAGTTTTCAAACACCATCACTTCATCCATCCATCTTCTTCTGCTTATCCAGGGCCAGGTCTTGGAGGCAGCAGTTTAAGCATCCCAGACACTTCCTCCAGCTCCTCCGATGCAACCCCAAAGCGTTCCCAAGGCCAGCCGAGCGTCATCGTCCCTCCAGCGTGTTCTGAACCTTCCCTGGGACCTCCTCTCAGTGGGACACTCTAACATACATGACCATTCACACAGACGGTGGCTCCCTCTTTTCTGCATCACTCGAGGAAAAACACCTCAATGTGACTGAACTCCTCACCCTATCTCTAAGGGAGCACCCAGCCACCCTGCGGAGGAAACTCATTTAACTGCTTGTATCTGCGATCTTGTTCTTTTTGTCGTTACCCAAAGAGCGTGGCCATACTTCTACTTGAGTGATACGTTGTACAGTGTTGGTGTGAAATGATTTGGACTTTTTGTGTTTCTTGCACTGCTCCCTCACCCAGCAGACTCACCCTCACCAAACACCCTCACCCAGCACACTCACCTAGCACCCTCACCCAGCAGACTCACCCTCACCCGACACCCTCACCCAGCAGACTCAACCTCACCCAACACCCTCACCCAACAGACACAACCTCACCCAACAGACACAACCTCACCCAACACCCTCACCCAACAGACTCAACCTCACCCAGCAGACTCACCCAACACCCTCACCCAGCAGACTCAACCTCACCCAGCAGGCTCACCCAAAACCCTCACCCAGCAGACTCACCCTCACCAAACACCCTCACCCAGCAGACTCACCCTCACCCAGCAGACTCACCCAGCAGAATCAACCTCACCCAACACCATCACCCAGGTGACTCACCCAGCAGACTCATCCTCATCCAGTAAACTCACCTAGCACCCTCACCCAGCAGACTCACCCTCACCCAGGACCATCACCCAGCAGACTCACCCAGCATACTCACCCTCACCCAGCACACTCACCCTCACCCAGGAGCCTCACCCAGCAGAATCAACCTCATCCAGTAAACTCACCTAGCACCCTCACCCAGGACCATCACCCAGCAGAGTCACCGTCACCCAGGACCCTCACCCAGCACCCTCACCCAGCATACTCACCCTCAATCATCAGACTCACCCAGCAGACTCACCCTCACCCAGCAGACTCACCCTCACGCAGCAGACAACCCCTGATCCAATACAGAACAGGCATTTTGTAGCAACATCCCAATATCTGACTTCCATTCCAAAGCCAAACAATCAAACACCACCCAAGCTTTAAAGCTCTAACTCCACCGCAGCACCATCAAACTTCACACCTTTCCTGAAACAATACGGACCTCCAGCAAGACAAGAAACCCATATACTTCCACTCATGGGAGGAGAAAGGGATCACACACCTACTGCATATGTTCCAAGACAAACAGACTGGTCTTTTTCCCACATTTGGTCCAAACGTTCGGCATCAGGGAGACACAATATCTGGAATACCACCAACTCCAATCCATGATCCAAAGAGTTTACAATACAAAAAATATTAATCTCACCCTCCTCCCACAATAGAAATCAAAACAAATCATTTTTACTATACAAATGAACAACACCAAGTATAAAATATCATGAGCCAACACAATATATCTGTCCAACGTTTGAGCGCTGCTGGAAAGACTGGAAAGTAGACTACAAGCTGTCAGTATCCATTTATAATTGAGATGCTCCTGTTGCCATTTTCCTGCAGTTTGATTGACAGAGGAGGTCATTTAAATCTATACAGAATACTTCACCATTACGGTTTGGCTCTTGTGCGTAAAAGCATTTCACAGGAGCAGTCTGGAGAAGTTTGGCCACTGCTGTGAGCACTCGTCTGCGGGGGAGTGTGAAAGGGGAAAAGACAAGAGCTCAGACAGCAATTAAAGGCGCTCTACCTGATTTTTAAAACTAGTTTGCATCGATCCATACAGTAGTTATTCTCCACTTACCGTATGCAATCTGAGCATCCTAATTATTCACCTCGATGACTTTATAAACTCTTTTCACAACTTTTCGAAGCCAGAGTGAAGTTTTGCAGTCAAGTTCACGTCTCGCCTCTGGTATGTAGTACTTTTAAGCTCATGTTCGTGTCCTGACTCTGGTATGTAAGTACTTGCATAGACTCCATTGCGCAGACTCCACTGAGCAGGTGCAGTGCTCTTCTCACTCCGGAGATCAACTTTGTAAACCACTCTTACTCCTCAACGTAAATAAACAGCCTAAAGATTGTTTTTGTCGTCCTCATTTAAGGTTTTCACCTCAGGTACTAAAAGAACTGGGAAGAGAGGAGACGGGAGGTGTACCAAATTGTGCCAGAGACCCTCGGGGGAATCATTAAATAGGTCTTCTCTGGAACTGTGACATTAAAAGTACAGTACAGAGAGTCACAAAGAGATTTTTTTTTAATTTTAGTTCTTCACTAACGCACACTTCCTGATTAACGCACAATAAAGCGCTTCACAATTAGTATTTTGACCTCAAGAGCTGCTTTTACTATGCATCTGTCCTGGGGTAAGACGGTTCTTGCTTAAATATATGGGAAAAAAAAATCTGGTACCGGCTCTTTAAAGACTTCTGCAAATCAAGCAGAAGAAATTTAATCTAGGAAACATAGAAAAACAGAGGAGAGTAGGTACATAGTAATGGGTGATTGGCACTTCCTGTTTGGACAGTGGTTTTCAAACTGTACATTTTAGAGCGTGATGATGTCATACTCCCGGACGGAGCCAAGGGCCAAACGTCCCTATTAATTACACTGGACTTCGCCATGAAATATCCAAAAGGTAAATTCGCTAATATTGAACCAGATCATTTCTATTAGTGACGAGACCTAAGAACTTACTGTGTTACAACAAAATCTGTAGTTTGACAATGTTCATTTTAGCTGCCCCCATCGGTAGTAAAAGATATTGGCCTATAGTGTAATGTAGTGATGTCATCTCAGTGGTAAAATGGTAAACAGTCACATATGGACAATCGCTCTACCAACTGAGCCACTGTCGCCCCGGTAATAATTTTTGTTCACATGACATCACAACATTCCTCTGCCTATAGTTTAAAACTGAGCTGGAGGACAGTACAGGTCAGTTTTCAGTGAGGGAATTAGATTTTTTACTTTATAACTTTAATTTTTTTTTTTTTTTTTTTTTTTTTTAGACTGGTTTATATTTAATACATGTGTAATTCCTGGGCCTATCCACATGAAACAGGTGAGGGTTTGAGTTATATGGCTTTATGTGACACAAAATGCCTTTGTTTTATATATGAATATATGAAAACATACATAAAGAAAAACGTGTACTCTTTTCCCTTGTATTTAATAAAGCACTGAGCAACTTACAAATAAATACCTTTCCACCTGCGTTGTCTCGGCTTATCAAAATCTGAAAGTGGCTCAGTTGGTAGAGTGTTTGTCCACAGATCTGATGGTTGATCGTTTGAATCCTGCTTTTGACATAAAAAAAAACACCATTAGTAGAGTGGTTGGTGGGGATTTTAATGTACATGTAGAAAATGTGTTGGACAGAAATGCTAAAGAGCTCAGTTCTGTCCTTGAAACCTTTGGTCTGACTCAGCATGTCAGCGAGCCCACCCACAACAGAGGACACACTCTGGACCTGCTCATTACAAAAGGAGTAAATATTTCAAATGTCAATGTGGTGGATGTTGCTCTGTCTGATCATTTCTGTGTCTTTTTTGACTTGTCTGTTATCCCCAAACCAGCATCCAGTCGAGCAGTTGTTCAAAGGAGACACATGAATAATAACACAGGTGCGCTGTTCATGGAAATGATCCACTTTGAAAATACCTCATGTTCTAATGTTGATGATTTGTTGGACTCTGTGACTTTGAGTGTTTTGAATGTTCTGGACAGCACTGCCCCGATGAAGGTTAAAATTGTTAAAAATAAGCAGAAAGCGCCATGGAGGAATGATGACTCGGTCAGGGAACAGAAAAGGGAGTGCCGGAGGGCCGAGCGGGAAAGGCGCAAGTCAAAGCTCCAGGTTCATTATGAAATTTACAGAGAAAAGATGCACATGTACAACCACAGTTTATGTAGAACAAGGGAGAGGTATTTTTCAGACATTATTGGAAGTTGCAGCCACAACTCTCATATCCAATAAACTTGCCTTGCCTTGTCTTAACGCTCGTTTGGAGAGGCCAGTGAGCAGGCCGTTACAGTAGTCTAACCTACTGGAGACAGATGCATGGATAAGTCTCTCCAAGTCTGTTTTTGACAGTATACCTTTGATTTTTGCAATGTTTTTAGGTGGTAAAAAGCTGCAGATGTTACTGATTTGATGTGGCTGTTAAAGTTCAAGTCTGAATCCATTATTACCCCTAGGTTTCTAGCCTGATTTGAAGGTTTTAGAGAGAGACTGGATGTGACTGCTGACACTTTCTCTATGTTTCTGTGGCCAAAGACTATGACTTCAGTCTTGTCTGAGTTTATCTGAAGAAAGTTGTTTTGCATCCACACACTGATCTGTTGGATGCAGTGGCAGAGTGAATCCACTGGTCCATATTCACCTGCTGCTAGTGAGACATAGATCTGAGTGTCGTCTGCATAGTTGTGGTAAGACACATTATTGCTGCTTAACTGGCCTCACAGCAGCATGTAGAGACTGAACAACAGGGGTCCCAGGATTGACCCCTGGGGGACCCCACAGCTCAGGGACATTTTATTTGAGACATATTTTCCAATTTCAACAAAGTACTCCCTGTTTTCTAGACAGGACTTTAACTAGTTCAGTGCCGTATCAGAGATGCCCTCCCAGTCCTCCAGTCTCTGTAAGGGATCAAGACTGAGACTTTGTTTGCATCAGTGTTAACACAGCTGCAGTACATCCAGAACGCTGCTGCTCAGGTCCTGACTAGAACCAGGAAGTATGAGCACATAAGTCCTGTGCTCAGGTCTCTGCACTGGCTCCTGTGGCTCAGAGAATAGACTTTAAAGCAGCTCTGCTTGTGAACAAGTCTCTCCATGGACCAGCACCAAAGTACATCTCCCACATGTCAGTGCCACATGAACCATCTCACACTGAGGACTTCAGGGATCGGCCTCCTGCTGCAGTCCTTCTATAGTCCTGGTTTAGTCCTGGTTTAGTCCCGATCCTTTTGGTGCCCAGAGAAAGGTTTTTATGCTGCACTTTTCTCCTTTAATATTAATTTGAGGATGATTATTTGTGATTATTTATGTTTTTATTTTTTGTATTATAATTTTAATGTCTTTCTCATTCTGTAATTTTGAACTACCTTGTGTACGAATTGTGCTATACAAATAAACTTGCCTTACTGTTACTGTCTTGTTGTGTCTGAACATGAATGTAAAAGTATGTAGTACTTTTATACCCATGTTCATGTCTTGTCTCTGGTATGTAGTACTTTTACACTCATGTACATGTTCTGTCTATGGTATGTAAGTACTTTTATACACATGTTCGTGTCTTGTCTCTGATATGTAGTACTTTTACACTCATGTTCATGTCCTGTCTCTGGTATGTAAGTACTTTTACATTTATGAAGTGAATGTAAAACGGTGGAAGTTTGGAGCAGCTGAACATGTCCACATCATGAATCAGACTGAGGCAGCGTGACGCGCCGGCCTCATCCAAAACACATGGACCTGTACTATAACAGAGCAGAGGACGTGTACTACTACTACAACCACTAGTACTACTACTACTACTACTATTCCTCCTACTACTGCTACAATAACTATACGAGAGAAGAGGATGTGTACTACTACTACTACTACTAGTAATACACACTATATCATACAAGAGCAGAAGACCTGTACTACTACTACTACTACCACACTACTACTTTATCATTGCAGTAATGCTAATAACAGCTAGCATGCTAACAGCGCACACACCATTACCTCCATGTTCATCTGCAATAAAAACCCTTTATAATAAAATGCAGACAGCACACATCAGTTAGATTGTGACCCAGCGATCTACTTGTAATGAGGCAAATAAAAGTTAATGATGATGCCACACCAAGTTACAGGTCAGATCTGTGGAGAGGAGACACCACTCACAGTCAGAATGCATTTTTTAAAGTTTTTTTTTAAGTCAATAAACACCTAAAATTGAAAAGACGCAATGGAAACAAGTTTTATGTCATACTGTGGAACATCTCAGGCAAAGCAACAACATCTCCGTGGATGCAAACAAGAAAAGTTACACAATGCATCTTTTAAAAAAAAAATCTAACTCAAGACCAGACCAGTAAAAAAGACCTTAATATTTCATAACTGCTTCAGTGAGTCATACATTAAAGTTTCGGTCAACCAACAAAATATCCACAAGCAGAAACACAGGGTTCACCACAAACGATTTACAACAAGACGATAGATCTGGTTTAGATAATATCATACTTTTTCAATTTTAATGTTTAATTTTTTTTTTTATTTGTCCTGATGCTACTAAAGTACAAACATATATCCTGTTTAAAGGTACAGTATTACACAAAATGAAGCTTTAAGCCACGTTATAATGCTGGTACCTCCTCAAAAACAGACCTGGAGTTGTGTTTTGTTTCATTCACACATGTTTAAGTAACTCTTTATTATTAGTCTGTTACATCTCCAAAGATCAAAATGCTCTGTTCCACCTTGTGATGTCACAAAGTGGTAGTTTTCAAGATAACAGCTGCTTTTTACCGAAATGTTACAGAAATTATCCTAATGATTCCAGTGAAGGTGTATGGAGTTTAAAAAGACAGTGGAGCACATCCTGTATTAACACATGACAACAACGACATTATAACATAGATCAGAAAATAGTGTATGGGCCCTTTAATGTTTCTGCATCTGGACAGTTTTCAAACCGTAACAATGATCTTGTTTGAACCACAAACCCCACTTCATACACAAAGTAATTCAAAGTGATTTACAGAATAAGAAAGGCATTAAAATCACAATAAAAGCAAATACAAACAATCTTTTCAACTGAACATTAAAAGAGAAGAGTGCAGAATAAAAACCTTTCAGTCATATGCACAGCTGAACAGAACTGTTTTGAGCCTGGATTTAAACACTGTCAAAGTAGAGGCCTGTCTCACATCTTCAGGAAGACTGTTCCAGGTTTTAGCTGCAGAAAACTGTACATGTTTAGTCCTGACTCTGGGCACCAGCAGGAGGCCAGGACTGAATCAGGACTGAACCAGGACTGAACGAGAACTATAAAAGTAGGTCCAAACCAGGAGTAGATGGACTAAAGCTGGAGGCCGGTTCCTCAGGTCCAAGACAGTCCCAGACTAAGCAGGACTAAACCAGGACTACACCAGAACTAAACCAGGACTAAACTAGATCTAAACCAGGACTATGGAAGAAGGACTAAACCAGAAGTAGAAAGACTAAAGCAGAAGGCCAGTCCCAGAGGTCCAAGACAGTCCCAGATTAACCAGAACTAAACCAGGACTAAACCAGGACTAAACCAGTACTAAACCAGGACTAAACCAGGACTAAACCAGGAATAAACCAGTACTAAACCAGGACTACATCATGACTACAACAGGACTATGACAGGACTGAAACAGGAAGAAAATAAAAGCACATATTTTGAAAATGTTTACACTTGTTCCAGTTGTGCATTGAAAAGCTATACAATGTTATTTATGTATTTATGTATTTATGTATTTATATATATATATATATATATATATATATATATATATATATATATATATATATATATATATATATATATATATATATATATATATATATATATATATATATATATATATATATATATATATATATATATATATAAAGATATATTTTGCCCGCCTGGTGCGTGTGCCCCTCGTACCCAGCTCAACACTGCCCTCTGCTGCACAATATCACTTTATTTTTATTTTTATTTTTTATTTTTTTAACTTTTAGTATAAAGTCTGCATTCTAAACTCGTCCACTAGATGTCAGTGTACACCCGTGAGTGGAGGGGGGTGGATGAACCCGTTAACCCGCAGCCTGAGAGCTCAGAGGGGGATACAGAGGAGGGAATCCTCGGTATCTGCGCTGGGCCCGGAGCAGAGACGAGGCTGCTGTTTAAACTGTGCCTGACGGAGTGTGGAGGAGGAGGGAGGCTGTCAAAGCAACTATGAAGCTTTGGCTTTGGACAATGTGGGAGAAACACGCAGGCAGCAGAATCCATACGTTTATAGCCTGACTGAGGACTTTTCCCCAAATAAACAAGATATGATATTTTGTTTTAAAGGTCCTATATTACATAAAATTGACTTTTGTGACATGTTATAATGTTGTTACGTCCTCAAAAACATACCTGGAGTTGTGTTTTGTTCCATTCACACATGTTTGAGTCACACTTTATTATTAATCTGTAATATTTCCAAAGCTCAAAATACTCTGTTCCACCTTGTGATGTCATGAAGTGGTAGTTTTCATGTTAACAGCTACTTTTTTTTAAGCTTTTGTTCAGTAGATCAGCAATTCCAGGGCTGAAATGATCCAAATCTATATTCTAGTGAAGGTGTATGGAGTTTAAAAACACAGTGGAGCACTTCCTGTATTACCACATGACATCACAAGGTGGAATAGAGCATTTTCTAGCCTAAATATGCAGTGTTTGTGTGTTAAACATGTGTGAATGAAACAAAACACAACTCCAGGTCTGTTTGTGATGAGGAAACAACATTATAATAAATAATAACATAGATCAGAAAACAGCGTAATATGGGTCATTTAAGTTGTTAATCGCTATGGCAACAGTTGTAATTTTTCATAATTCTGGAGTGTTTGAAAAGATCGGCGGACAGGTTGGAGGTATGGAAATCTTCGTGGCGCTCTGATACTCGGACAGTTTAATCCTCAGCCCTCTGCCTCCACTCTGTGTGTTTATGTCTCATCATGAACACACTCACAGACTCTCCAACGGCACTTGAGTGTGTAAACAAAGAGACGAGAGGAGGGAGAGAAGGAGGGAGAAGATAGGAGAGAGGTATAATGCAGGGACAGAAGAAACAGAGAAGAGAGAGAGAGGAGGGACTGGAAAAGAGACAGATGAGGAGAAAAGGGGAGAGAGAAGGGAGGAAGAAATGAGAAGTAGCTCATGAGCTCAGGGAGGGAGAGAAGGAGGGAGAGAAGGAGGGAGAAGAGAGAAGGAGAGAGGTATAATGCAGGGACAGAAGAAACAGAGAAGAGAGAGAGAGGAGGGACTGGGAAAGAGACAGATGAGGAGAGAAGGGGAGAGAGAAGGAGGGAGAGAAGGAGGGAGAGAAGGAGGGAGAAGAGAGGGAAAGAGAAGAGAGGAAGAAATGAGAAGTAGCTCATGAGCTCACGGAGGGAGAGAAAGAGGGAGAAGATAGAAGGAGAGAGGAAAGAGGTATAATGCAGGGACAGAAGAGAGAGAGGAAGGTGAGAAGAGAAACAGAGAAGAGAGAGAGAGGAGGGACTGGAAAAGAGACAGATGAGGAGAGAAGGGGAGAGAGAAGGGAGAAGAGAGGGAAAGAGAAGAGAGGAAGAAATGAGAAGTAGCTTATCAACTTAGGGAGGGAGAGAAGAGAGAGAGAGAGATAGTGCAAGGAGAGCGAGAAGAGAGAGCGGGGGGCAGACAAGTGAGAGGAAAAGGAGATAAGGGTGTGAAAGAGGAAAGAGAGAGAGAGGAGTAGGACAGGAAAGGGGAGAGATAGAGAAAGCAATGGTGAGAGAGAGAAAGGGGAAGAGAGGAAGAAATGAGAAGGAGCTAGAGAGGGAAGGAGGGTAGAGGGAGAGGAAGCGGAAGAGGGAGTGTGGAGAGAGGGATATTGAAGAGAGAGAAGAGAGAGAAGAGAGATTGGGGAGAGAGAAGTGAAGGAGGAAAGGGAGAGAGGGGTGTGAAAGAGGAGCGAAGGAGAGGGAGGGCTAGGGCAGGAGAGAGCAGAGAGATAGAGAAAGAAAGAAAGAAAGAAAGAAAGAAAAAAGAGGACAGGAGGTGAGGGGACAGAGGGAGGTGAGGAGAGAGAAGGGGGGAGAAGAGAAAGAGGGATGGAGAAGAGAGGTGTGGGAGAAGAAAAGGTATATGGAGAAGGGGGAGAGAAAGAGGAGAATGAAGACAAAAGACAAAGGAGAGGGACGGAGGAAAGCGAGGGAGGAGGAAAGTGGGAGAAGAGGGGAAACAAGAGGCAGGAGGGAGAGGAGAGAGAAAGTATAATGCAAGGGGAGAGAAAGAGAGAGAGGAGGTGTATTGTGCAGGAGATGGGGAGGAGATGGAGAGAGAGAGAAAGAAAAGGGAGGTGTAGTGCCGGGGGAGAGACTTTAAATCCTGGCTGACACTTCATGATTTCACTTGGGTGGAAAACATGCATTCTCACTCTAAGCAGGGTCGCCTCTCCACAGATCTGACCTATAACTTGTGTCATCACCTGCTCGTCTCAGTGCGTTTGATGCCATACTGTGGAACATTCTAGGCAACAATAACATGTCCATGGATACCAGCAGATAGCAGACCCTTCACTATAAAAGTTACATAGTACACCCACTGGTCCTGTGTGTCGTCTTCCTGTTTGATCCATCTCTCCCTCGCCATCTCTCCATCCTCCTCTCCTCCGCTCACACTTCCTTCTGTCTCTTTCATCCCGCTCAGCTCCCCCTGGTGGTTTGTGCTCGTGTGACCCACTTTATTTGAGGGAAAGCTTGTCTCAATCGCAGACTGTATGTATAAATGGGCATAGCTAACACGCTAGCCGCTACATTTCCAAATAGCAAATGATCACGTCCAGCTACGTCGACTCTGGCTCCAATTCACTTTACATTGAAAAACTGCCTTAAAATGTTCATATTAACCCGCTCTACATGATCCTGATGTTTTTATTTCACTATTGTGTCTGTAAATCAAGATATGAACATTAATAACAGACGAATCAGGCGCCTTCTTTCCGCGAGGTCACTCCCGCTAGCGTTAGCAACAAGTTTGATTGACAGTGTTGCTAAGCGTCCACTCCCTGCTAAACAAGTGAGCGGGAAGCGGTGTTTCCTTTAACAGCCTCACTCTGTATTGGCTTTTTGGTTGCTATGATACCGTTTTTATACAGTCTATAGTCTAGATATCGGAAAAATTAGCTTTCAAGTGAGTAAAGATGTGTTAGTTAGTATTTTTATTTTTTTTTACAGCACAAGGCGACAAGGTAAAGTTCCAAAACATCATCAGGACAGAGGATACAAACATCGTCGTTGGATTAAGGAGGCAATCCAAATACAGAAACATGCCCACGGGACGATAAACCAGGACGAGGGGGCCTTTCTACTCTCACACACCTGAAATACTTTCCTGAAGAAGTCGGACTGCAGATGGCGCTATCGTCCTGCCTCTGCTGATACGAAGACAGCGCCAAAACCTGTTTAAATCAGCTGACCAGTCACGTCATAGCATCATCACATGACCACTCTGAGGCGCTAGTGAGCAGTCCAAACGGTCAGGAATGAAAACAAACTAAACCTTGGTTTGGAAAAAAGAATCTACTAGAATAAATGAACATAAGACCAGATGAACCTCACTGGACTGAGGTAAAGGGCTTTCCAAATGATGAAAAATTAGGAGCGTTGCCATAGTAATTAACAATTCAAACATAATATTATATCTTTTGAATCGGGAAAAGTGTCAAAATGTTGCATATAACAGGAACCTTAAACTTATCAACAGAACACCAATTTGATGATTAACAGACTGAGTAGAAATAAAGTTATGATGACATGAAGTATATTTAAAGCTGCACTGTGTAACTTTTCTGGTGGAGAGTATGGCCTTCTTAGAGATGTTAACGCTTGGCCTTGAATGTTCCATAGTACAGTACAGAATGTGTTCAGACAAATTTACATAAACGTTGGATCGCAGTGTGACTCTGAAGTGCTGTATGTTTGCAAGTTTTCTCCCCGACAAAACCCACAATGTCGATGAAACGTTCTGCACCGACAAATTTCAGAAACGCTTTGGATTTAAGTGTTTCTCTGCGGGGAGAGGCGCCTCTGTGGATACCGCCGGAGCAGAGGCGCGTGAACGACACATTTAAAGTGATCGTCGAGGAAGCGAGGTTTGAACTTGGAGAGTGGAGAGAAATGTGAGAAAATGTTAATACCTGTTTGAGAAAAGTGTATAAAGTGTGTGGTGAGGGATTTTACAGCTGCAAAACATATATAATAACTGTTAAAAATAAAGCTGATACTTCACGGATTTCTCCAATTCCGGGTTATGCGGGACCACAGTAATTGGGTCCTCTTTGGGACTATGGAACAGCGCCCTCTGCCTGTCAGATCCTGTCAGTCTTTAACACAGTGTAAGACAAGACTGAAAACCCACCTCTTCTCCCTGGCATTTATCACTATACATCACATGTGCCAAACTCAAGGCCCGTGGGCCAAATTCGGCCCGCCACGTCATTTTATGTGGCCCGCGACAAAGGAAATTAAAAGGTATGACTGTCTTAAAATGTCAGTTTATCATTAAATACACAGTTAAACAGCCATTTTTTCATGTCTATGCAAATCCATATGCAATATTTGTAACTTGAATAAGTGATAAATACAGAAACAGTTAATTAACAAGATTTAAAAAGTAGTAGCAACCATTTTGTTGATGTGGCCCTTTGTGAAAATGAGTTTGACCCCCCTGCTATACATGATATCTTATTGTTTTATCGTTCTTTTCCTTTGTATCGTGCTATCTGTATATGTTTTGTTCCAGTTAAAATAAAGTTAAATAAACATTGTAATAAGCACAACACAACATAACTAGCGGAGTAAACATGTCTAAGGTGGTGTGTAAGCAGCAGATGGCGTTTGCCCCGCTGTACTCGTGAGGACATTTGAGGCCACACACTCGCGGCACACACAGGCGCAGCTGGTGAAATATTGATGGACGCGCTCGGCTCGTCTAATGAAAAATCACCCAACGATAAATGTTTCATCCTCCCCAAGAATCGGACGCCATTTTGAACTGTTACACGGCACAAACACAAACACGGGAGAGAGGGAGAGGGCCATGGAGGTGTGGAGAAGGAGGAGGGGGTGAGGAAGAGGAAAGAGAATGGAGTGAAGGGGGAGAGGGTCATGGAGGTGTAGAGAAGGAGGAGGGGGTGAGGAAGAGGAGAGAGAACGGAGTGAAGGGGGAGAGGGTCATGGAGGTGTGGAGAAGGAGGAAAGGGTGAGGAAGAGGAGAGAGAATGGAGTGAAGGGGGAGAGGGTCATGGAGGTGTGGAGAAGGATGGGGTGAGGAAGAGGAGAGAGAATGGAGTGAAGGCGGAGAGGGAGAGGGTCATGGAGGTGTGGAGAAGGAGGAGGGGGTGAGGGTGAGGAAGAGGAGAGAGAACGGAGTGAAGGGGGAGAGGGAGAGGGTCATGGAGGTGTGGAGAAGGAGGAGGGGGTGAGGAAGAGGAGAGAGAATGGAGTGAAGGCAGAGAGGGAGAGGGTCATGGAGGTGTGGAGAAGGAGGAAAGGGTGAGGAAGAGGAGAGAGAACGGAGTGAAGGGGGAGAGAAAGAGAGAAAAGGTGGAGAGAGAGAATAGAGAGAAAAGGCAGAGAGAGAAAAAGAGAAAGACAGAGGGAAGCAGAGAGATAGAGAAAAGTGTAAAGAGGTAGAGGAAGAGAGAGGAAAAGAGAAAGAAAGAGGGAGGCAGAGAGATAGAGAGAGGACAGAGTAAAGGGATAGAGGGAGATTGGGAGGAAAAGAGAAAGAATAGAGTGAAGGGGTGGCAGGAGAGAGGAAAAGCAAATAAGAGAGAGAAAAGAGTGAAGCAGTAGAGGAAGAGACAGAGAAAAGAGTGAAGCGGTAGAGGAAGAGAGAGAGAAAAGAGTGAAGCGGTAGAGGAAGAGAGAGAGAAAAGAGTGAAGCAGTAGAGAAAGAGAGAAAGAAAAGAGTGAAGCGGTAGAGGAAGAGAGAAAGAAAAGAGAAAGAGAACAGAGTGGAGAGGTAGAGGGAGAGAGAGAGGAAAAGAGAAAGAGAATAGAGTGGAGAGGTAGAGGGAGAGAGAGAGAGGAAAAGAGAAAGAGAATAGAGTGGAGAGGTAGAGAGGAAAAGAGAATAGAGTGAAGGGAAAGAGGGAGAGAGAAGAAAAGAGAAAGAGAGAGGACCTCCTAAGAGAAAAGTTGCCTCAACTTTTCTCTTAGGAGGTTCGTCACACGCTTGTCTCCATGGATATGTATCGCTTAGCTTTAAATGTTCCCCAGTATGGCATTAAACAGGTTTTATTTTCAAGGGATTGCTCTAAATACCTTGAAAAACAAATACTTTCTAAGCAACTTTACTTCTAGTTTTGTGTTTTGTGTTTAGATTCCAAAACTTGAACTTTTGAAATCTGACCTTCAACCTCACTGTTAGCGTCACCACTTCCTGTCCAGTTTTATCTGTGTGAGGTTTTTACAGAGTCACACTAAAATGAATAAATATTTAAAAATCAGACAATGGACAGGGAGCTGTGAGCGGATGTCGGATGTCAACTTGTTAAAAACTACATAAATAAAATGAATACTTCACCAGAGGACACTTCTGTTTTTGAAAGAGAGATGTTTATTTCTCAATGCTAATGCTAATGCTAATTCTGAGGCATAATAAATATTAAAACACCACAAACTGAAATATTCTACATATAAAATAATCAGGTAGTCTTTATTTTAATTAGTTTGGATTTTAAAAAGGTTGTTTACTATGTGTTTTCTGATTTTAATAAAAGTGACTATTAGCTTTGAGACAGAGTGAGCTAGCTGGCGTGCACAAAGTCCTCTAGCGGGCAAAGATGTGCAGCAAATGAACACTTTAGTGGCCTTAAAAAATCTTTTTCCGTGTTTTCTTTCACTTTCACTCAGAAGTGGAGTTTGGCTCTGCGTGTTGTCATTGGCTACGGTCGACGTGCTAACGGTAAGTGACTTTAACACTATTGCACTCATTGATCTGCTGTTTTATGCATTAGCGTAGCATCAGTTTGAGTTTGGCACTTGGGCCTAATGCTTAGTTGGATAGGCTCCAGATTTCTTAAAGCAGCTGTCACCGAGCTCCTTTAATAACAAACTGTTCAGGTAAAAGCCATAGAATCATTATGCACATTAGTATAAAGAGCTTTTTCAGACTTTCAGTTTTAAGAAGCCAAATATACAAGGAATAAATGACTTCCTGTATGCATTCATCACAATCACCTTGTATTTATTATCTGAGTAATGTGAGTTTTTGAATGACCGCGTTATAGTGGAGAGTGCGTCGGCTAATTCAGCTTTTTCTCAAGTTGCGCTATGAAACTTTTCAGGTGGAGAGTCCGCCACCTGCTTGTTGCCATAGAGATGTTATTGCTTCCATGTAATGTTCCACAATATGGCATTAAACTTATCTTTATCGCATTTATTCAGTTATAGTTTAGTTTTTTAATTTTTTTTTTTTTTTTTTCTGAAAAATACTTTGAAAACTGTTGGTATCTCTCCACAGATGTGACTTGTGACTCCTCCTGTCCTGTGTGGTGTCACCTGCTTGTCTCCATGGAGATAGATAAGGTTAATGTCATACTGTGGAATGGTTTAAAAACATCTCAAAGAGTCAAGCAGGTTAGGGACCCTCCATTATAAAAGTTACACAGTGCTT
Organism: Periophthalmus magnuspinnatus; assembly: GCF_009829125.3. Lineage (NCBI taxonomy): Eukaryota > Metazoa > Chordata > Actinopteri > Gobiiformes > Gobiidae > Periophthalmus > Periophthalmus magnuspinnatus. The sequence goes on along the minus strand of NC_047138.1, from coordinate 28,241,970 downwards.
GTTAATGTTTTCACTGATAACAATAGATGGGGTTTTTGAGCTATACTGAGTCCAACCACCAGATGGTGATAGAGACCAGTTCACCTAGTTTCATTAGCAGGATGCGCACCGATTGTGTTGGGACAGTGCTCTGAAAGGGGAGTGATTTAGCATGGAGAGTAAGTTACCTGGTAAGCCAGAACCACACGCTTTGACAAAACTTTACAGACACGAGTTGGTCTGGTACTGTATTCTGTCTTCCTGTTTGCAGAGGGCGTGACAGGTGGATAATCCAATCAGAGAGACTCTGTTATTGGGATACAATATGTGTTTCTGTAATAAAATGATCATTTTGATTTTCTCTCTCTCTCTCTCTCTCTCTCTCTCTCTCTCTCTCTCTCTCTCTCTCTATATATATATATATATATATATATATATATATATATATATATATATATATATATATATATATATATATATATATATATATATATATATATATATATCTTTCTGTTTAAATTGAATATCAATAGACAAATATAAGTTTCAAGGTGATGTTTTTCTCAATTGTAGCTACTTCATAACTTAAACAAAATATACCTTGTGAAAATGTAATAACAGAGACAGAGGTAACAATATAATTTTTACATTCATAGTCTATAAACCAGAGAACACTGATTAGTTGTACATATAGTGGGATATTGCAGTTTAATGGTTCGGTATTTTGGCCAGTGTCTACACCACTTTAATAACAGTAGAGGGCACTGTTTCCCTTCTATGCCATGCCAGTTCTTTTCATCTTATTATTGTAAAGTATTTTCTAGCAGTGCAGCGCTACATCAGAGTCCGTTGCTTTATTGTTCACATTACCTGTGTGGAACTCATTAAACTCTTCTGACTTTATGTTTGAGTCTCCTGGTCTTTGACGCTTACAATAGAAACAAACATTCTTACATAATTCTTATTGCAATAATAATTTCTAATGATAATAATGTCTTCTTATTGTCTAGCAATAACTCCACATTCCTTTATTCCATGTAACTCCCCTCCTTTTTAATCATCAAACACACGGCCTGTGCAGATCTTTATTCAGATTTAACAGTTTCATGTCGCACTGTTGTAGATGAGGTAAACCAGTATGAACATTTGAATGTGTATTGCGCAGCGGACTCCATTTTCTTCTCTTTTTTGCGTAGCCGCGGTGCATGATGGGATATAGCAGTGTGTGAAGTGTGCACGGATGCACGCTTCGGTTACGTCCGATCTCCATGGAAACGGTGGAAAGGGCAGGGCAGGTTTGTCGGGTGCATTGAAATGGGACAGCCTTTGTCGCGCCGGAAATTACGTAACTGCCCTTGGATGCACACTTCCAATGATGATTCTAAGGCCATTTTGGCGAATTGGGAAACGGCCTCTGAAACGTTCCTTAATATTTCAGTGTTTAGAGATAGGATCATTAAACGCTGTAGTTTAAAATGTGCAAAAACGAATGAAACGATAGATAAAAAATGGTGCCAAATGCGTGATATTAGCTGCATAAACTGATTCTAAATAATTACATACCTGTACATTGATATTGTCTGTGCTAACGTTAGCTTAGCACAATTTCATTAACTACACGGGTCTATACACCTTGTACATAGCCGCTATGCACAATGTGTATAGACCAGTGTAGTTGTCAAATCCGCGATGTTTTATGGTTTTACGTTTTGGAGCAGAAACTTTATGGCCTTAATGGCCTGTTGTATATGCTGACGTGGTGGTCTCGGGTCTGGCTGAGGTCCGTGCAATATCCTCAGACCTGGCCAAGCTTCTTCTTTACTCGGGCCTGTCTGAGGTCCTTACAGATGTCTCGGGCCTAGCTGAGATTCTGGTTCACTCTGGCCTGGCTGAAGTCTGTGCAATATCCTCCGACCTGGCCGAGTTTCTGCTTTACTTGGGCCTTTCTCAGGTTCTTGCAGATCAGTCAGGTCTAGCTGAGATTCTGGTGCACTCTGGCCTGGCTGAGGTCCTTGCTGTTCACTCGGGTCTTGCTGAGATTCTGGTTCACTTGGGCCTGGCTGAAGTATGTGCAATATCCTCCGACCTGGCCGAGTTTCTGCTTTACTTGGGCCTTTCTCAGGTTCTTGCAGATCAGTCAGGTCTAGCTGAGATTCTGGTGCACTCTGGCCTGGCTGAGGTCCTTGCTGTTCACTCGGGTCTTGCTGAGATTCTGGTTCACTTGGGCCTGGCTGAAGTATGTGCAATATCCTCCGACCTGGCCGAGTTTCTGCTTTACTTGGGCCTTTCTCAGGTTCTTGCAGATCAGTCAGGTCTAGCTGAGATTCTGGTGCACTCTGGCCTGGCTGAGGTCCTTGCTGTTCACTCGGGCCTTGCTGAGATTCTGGTTCACTTGGGCCTGGCTGAAGTCTGTGCAATATCCTCAGACCTGGCCGAGCTTCTGCTTTACTCGGGCCTGTCTGAGGTTCTTGCAGATCACTCAGGTCTAGCTGAGATTGTTCCGGTTCACTCGGGCTTGGCTGAGATTGTTCTGGTTCACTTGTTCTGGCTAGCATGCTAACTTCCTGATTATCCGACAATAAATAAGCAGGAAGCGCGGAGAGGACTTATTTTGACCAAATTTTGCGCAAACACATGGGAAAAAATTGGGTTCATGACTGGATGGCCTTTAACGAGTCCATCCAGTCCTAAACACACTGGGTGCATTGTTTTGCTTTATTGTCAACATGGCGCTGCATTTCAAAGTGGGCATTCTGGCACAGTTTGGGGGCCCACCCACCCAAAATGTTGCTTTGGGCATTGCTCCTGGCATGGGCTCGATCCGTTGTAATGAGTGTGTGATTTAAAGCACAATAGGAGCGCGTATACACCCAGAGGAGCATGCATGGCTCAGAGCAGTGGCCTGGGACGCTGCTGATCAGAGCCCCACGGGTTTGCCTCGAGATTAAAGGGGCTACATTAAACAGCATGAATACAATATGCCAAGGATTCTGTTTGGTGTGAAGCCGCTGGAGAGTAGACTGAAGCTGTTTACATAGGAGTCTGCTGCAATCAAGACAGCAAGCAATGTTTCCTATTTCCTATTTTCAGATTTCTGTTATAGACGGTGCCATTTTGAGAACAGCTGACCATTCAAAAGATGTATTATTTTGGTTTGAATTGGTAATTGCTACGTCAACGGTCCTAACTTTTTGCCTAAATATGCAGGGTTTGTGCTTGTGTGAGTGAAACAAAACACAAGTCCAGGTATGTTTTGATGAGGAAACAACATTATAAAGTAGTACAGAAGATCAGAAAATCATGTAATATAGGCCTTTTAAAGCAGCCACTGTAATACTAAAATAAGACGTCAACGGATTCTGAAGTGGAGTGTGATGTTTTGAAATGAAAGAATGGAAAAAGACATGGTTTGAGTGTAAATGGATGGATACTTAGATGTATTTTAATTGTGTGTACAGTGGTCTCTCGTTTATCGCGGAGCTTCCGTTCTGAAAATAACCCGCAATAGGCAAAATCCGCAAAGTAATCAGATTTAATTTTTACGATTATTACAGTATATGTTTCACGGTGCACACTTTATACACTTTTCTCACACAGGCATTAACATTTTCTCACATTTCTCTCTTGTTTAAAAACTCTCAAACTTAAAACCTTCGTAGATAAAAAAAAAAAGAAAAAAGTACAGTATTATAGAATGAAACCAAAGTTCAAGACCTGTTTTCAGGCCACAACATTTGTTTGAGAAATAAAAATATAATCGTATACAATAACTAAAAATGACAGCTTTTAGAAATACTGTAACAAATTAAATTTTAATGATCGACCTACAAGGTTGGACAGAAAGTACTAGTCCCTTAGCCAATCAGGACGCAGAACACAATGCACGCTTATACAAAATTGCTTTAAAAAAATCCGCGAAACAGTGAGGCCATGAAAGGTGAACTGCAGTAGAGTGAGGGACAACTGTAACCTGCCCGGCAACTGCTGATGTAAACGAGCTTTAGCTAAATCTGGCATAAAGCATCTCTTCTTTACTGTGATTTATATTTTCGCACACAAAAAATCAATCTGATAAACTAAACTACACTGCATTCTTCATTCACACTTTTTCTTCATGTTCCAGAGCCGAAGCTGCCCTGGGACTGAATAACGGAGAAGTGGCTGCCTGTCTGCACCAACCACCACCACCGTTAGCACAATCATCCACTCAAAAACCATATTACACTTGGATAGCACGATGCTCAAAGTGTCTTGCCCAAAGAAACAACAGCAAAATCAAATTCAGACAGTGGGATCTCACCACCGACCTTGCGTTTATGAGGCAAGTACGTGTTCACTCTTTCCTGTTACCGTATTCCTTGTTGTAGACGCGCACTTTTCCAGTAAAGTATCAGTGGAAGTGTAGTTCGATGTGTGCAAGGACATTGGGAATTTTATTGCATCATTATCTCCCACAAATTGTACAAATGGGGCTTTGGGAATACGATTATGCCGGTGTTAAAGGTTACCTCATTCATTTGCGTAATTACATCTGGACAGGCCGGGAGTCCATGGTTGCCCGGTGCAAAGGTTCTCAAGAGAGGCTCTATGTGGACAGTAATAAGAGTTAACGAGGACTTCTGTATCTGCGGTTAGCATCACTTAGCTTAAACCCTAAAATAAGGCACGGCACTGGGCACGTTTATGATTTTAATCTTTTTAATTGTGCCTATAGTTCATACGCTAATGTAATGAAATAAACGGAGTGCTAATTGATAGCGCTGGTTGACGGTAAACTGTAGCGTTGACTCCCCCGTTGTAAAAACGCTATTTCATCTTTAGCCTTTAGCTCGCGATCACTTAGCATAATGAGGAGGCGGCCCGCTTGTCGTCACGGTGATATTTCACACGTTTATGTCACCGGTGCGGTAAATATTAGCGTCATTTACCGCGGCGCTTAGCTAATTATTTATTCAAGTGTGTGAGTCAAAACAGAATTTTACAGTTTGGTTTATAACTTCCTGTGACCGTGACAGGTATAAAACGTCCCCTGTGTCTATGTCCACCTCCACACAAAAAAATAGTACAATTTTTATGAAATTTTACCAATTGTTTACTTATTAAAAATTGTTACTCCTCACTTAAAGGTTCTATATTACACAAAATGTACTCTTGTGAGCTTTAAGTCATGTTATAATGTTTTTACCTCCTCAAAAACAGACCTGGAGTTGTGTTTTGTTTCATTCACACATGTTTGAGTAACTTTTATTATTAGTCTGTCTACATCTCCAAAGCCCCAATGCTCTGTTCCACCTTGTGATGTCACGAAGCTGTAGATTTCAAGCTAACATCTACATTTTACCTTTAGTTCAGCAGAGTTTGGACAATTCCAGGGCTGAAATTATCCAAATGATTTTAGTGAAGGTGTGTGGAGTTTAAAAACACAGTGGAGCACTTCCTGTTTTACGACATGACATCACAAGGTGAAACAGAGTGTTTGAGAGAAGGACTCAGCCTAAATAAGCAGTAGTAGTAGTAGTAGTAGTAGTAGTAGTAGTAGTAGTAGTAGTAGTTGCAGTAGCAGCAGCAGTAGTAATAGTAGTAATAACAGTAGTAGTAGTAGTAATAGTAGCATTAGCAGTAGTAGTAGTAGCAGTAGTAATGGTAGTAGCAGTAGTAGCAGTAGTAGTAGTAGTAGTAGTAGCAGTAGTAGTAATAGTAATAGTAGCAGTAGTAATAGTAGTAGTAGCAGTAGTTGTAGTATAAGTTGTAGTAATAGTAGTAGTAACAGTAGTAGCAGCAGTGGCAGTAGTTGTAGTATAAGTAGTAGCATCAGCAATAGTAGCAGCAGCAGCAGTAGTAGCACTAATAGTAGTAGATGTAGTGGTAGTAGTAGTAGTAGTAGTAGTTGTAGTAGTAGCAGTAGTAATAGTAGTTGTAGTAGCAGTAATAGTAGTAGTAGTAGTAGTAGTAATAGTAGTAGATGTAGTAGCAGTAATAGATGTAGTAGTAGTAGTAGTAGTAGTACTAGTAGTTGTAGTAGCAGTAATAGTAGATGTAGTAATAGTAGTAGTAGCAGTAATAGTAGTAGATGTAGTAGTAGTAGTTGTAGTAGTAGTAATAGTAGTAGTAGTTGTAGTAGTAGTAGTAGTAGTAGTAGCAGTAGTAATAGTAGTTGTAGTAGCAGTAATAGTAGTAGATGTAGTAGTAGTAGTTGTAGTAGTAGTAGTAGTAGTTGTAGTAGTAGTAGCTGTAGTAGTAGTTGTAGTAGCAGTAATAGTAGTAGTTGTAGTAGCAGTAATAGTAGTAGTAGTAGTAGTAGTAGTTGTAGTAGTAGTAGTTGTAGTAGCAGTAATAGTAGTAGTAGTAGTTGTAGTAGTAGTAGTTGTAGTAGCAGTAATAGTAGTAGATGTAGTAATAGTAGTAGTAGTAGTAGTAGTAGTAGTTGTTGTAGTAGTAGTAGTAGTAGATGTAGTAGTAGTAGTAGTAGTAGTAGTTGTTGTAGTAGTAGTAGTAGTAGTAGTAGTAGTAGTAGATGTAGTAGTAGTAGTAGTAGTAGTAGTAGTAGATGTAGTAGTAGTAGTAGTAGTAGTAGTAGTAGTAGTAGATGTAGTAGTAGTAGTAGTAGTAGTAGTTGTTGTAGTAGTAGTAGTAGTAGTAGTAGTAGTAGATGTAGTAGTAGTAGTAGTAGTAGTAGTAGTAGATGTAGTAGTAGTTGTAGTAGTAGTACTAGTACTATCTGCTTTCTCTATCCTCCTCATCAGTGTGGCCTCGCTCTCTTGGCCCTGACTCCACATCGTCCGTCTCCGTCGCCTTTAACTCAAACAGGGAAGTCCGAGCGTCTGAAAAATGACATTCCTCTGTGGCAGCCGCTGCGTGTAGTTTTATGTTTAAGTTGTTATGTCACGAACCGTCCCGCCCCTCCCGCTCTCGCCCCAACCTGACCCCGCGTGTAAAAACAAACGCGCCCTTCCATACGGCTAACGCAAATATACACAGAGGGTCCAGGTGCCGCGTGTCCCGTTGATAAAGGCTGTTAGCGGAGCGATAGGGGAGTCTGTGTTTTAACATGGGAAGTGACACGACCGCACATCTAAACATTTACACTGCAGAGATCGATTGGTTTGGTCTGGATCCTTATCGCTAACATTGATTAGCTTTGACACAGGGAAGAAACGGGTGTGTTAACCATGCGGGGTTATAGGGGCGGTGAGCTGGGGGCTTCAGTAGCAGGAAATACATCAATATTTAAGATCAAGAATTCGTCAACTTGAGTCTTTTTAATGGAGCGGTCCACAGCCAATCCTCTGTCCTCTGCTCTGCGTGTGGTTTGGAGCAGAGTTCAACCATTGCAAGGAGAAAACTGGCTATTTTTTTGTAATGGGAATGATTAAAAGTCAGTTCAGGAAATGAATATTGAACGCCGTGTTTGTTTGTTTTTAATAACGCAAAAATACTCACGATAAGAGATGGGCTCACGTTTTGGCATCACTGAACGGGTCACATTTTACTAAAGCAGATCTAAGAGACTATTACGCAAAATGGACTTTCCAGAGCTTTTTAACGCGTTGTAGTTGTTTCTTTCGCATTTACCCTCTTGAAGTTGTATTTGTGCGTTTTTAAGGCCGTACTGGCGACCGACCTCCATTTTCAGCGCCACACTGCTCTGTATTTAGGTCGTTCTCCAGTTTTCATTTCTTAATCGATGATACATGTAGGAATTCGGCAGCGATACGTAGTCATTTTGATATAAATAAAAAAAAAATCAGCTTCTCGCTATAGTGTGATCTGCAGGTATTCACTGGATGGTCACGGTTGACGTCAGCTCCCATTGGGCAAAACAGTTTTCTAACGCAGAAATGAGAGGACTTGTTTGTTTTATTAAGGCTTTTTAGATGAATATTGCTGTTAATATATATCTTTTTTAAACTATTCTTAAACTCCCTTAAGTTTTTAAGTCTCAACAACACTTAAGAGAATGCAACAATCGTCTCTGATCATGTTCTGCTTCGGCACAGATCAGAAAACATGATGATCATTATTATTTATAATGAAAATAAATTATTGGAGTGAAGCAAAAATAAGACCCTATACGACTAAATGCATTTTAAAAGTCCTATATTACACAAAACCGACTCTTGTGAGCTTTAATCCATGTTATTATGTTGTTAACTCATCAAAAACATACCTGGAGTTGTGTTTTGTTTCATTCACACAACCTTTATTATCAGTATGTCTACATTTCTCAAGCTCAAAATGCTCTGTTCCACCTTGTGATGTCATGAAGTGGTAGTTTTCAAGTCAACATCTACGTTTTACCTTCATTTCAGTAGAGATTAGCGGTTCCAAGGCTGAAATCATCCAAATGATTTTAGTGAAGATGTGTTGCGTTTAAAAACACAGCGCAGCACTTCCTGTATTACCACGTGACATCACAAGGTGGAACAGAGTGTTTTCCATTTAAGAGAAGGGTTAAACATGCATTAATGAAACTAAACGCAACTCCAGGTACATTTTTTGATGAGAAAACAACATTATAACCTAGATTAGATAATAGCGTAACACTGGCCCTTTAAGCGTAAGAAGGAACGATCCCAGAATAACATTGTGCGACAGGATTTAGCTAGTGTTACTTTAACGTTTACCTACATAATCCCGTACTAAAGCGACCGGTGTAACTTTACCTTACACACCCCTGACTTCATTACCGCGCTAACCCTACGCCACACCGCACCTGCGTTTGACCAGGGCTTCTGCCGATCACAGACTGATAACAAACTCCTGCCCTATTACTCCATATGGATCACCTCTTTGTACTCTAATACCCACAATCCCCTGCTACTTCACCTTTGACCCCTTCTGACCCCGGGGGGACAGCTGCGTACTCTAGCCAACTGCACCGTGCTAGCATAAACGGCTATTCCATTGACCTGTCTGTGGATGAATAGGTGAACAGTAGGGGGCGTTGTTGTCAATATCTGAAGAATGTAGCGTTTTATGTGATATTGATTATGTGAAAATGCTAATCTGAGAATGCTAATCTGAGCGCGGCTTGAGCACTGGGGCTATTGATCAAGGAATTAACAATCTATAAGTAGCGTCTTAAGATACAGTTTCAGGTTTCAGTGAAATAAATGGCCATACTTGCTATTTATTATTTTATTTTAATGCCACAAAAAGTGCTATCCTTTTGTGTTTTGTGTTCATATAGCACACATGTGTCAAACTCAAGGCCCGGGTGCCAAATGCGGCCCGCCACGTCATTTTATGTGGCCCGTGAGAAGTTAAATTAAAAGGCATGACTGTCATTTTAAAATAAGCCTATCCTGTTTTAATGTGTGCGCTGACAATAAACTAATGACGCCCCTGATATAGCATATTATTAAACAGGAGGTGCTTTACGTCTATGCTAGCTGCTAACACGTAACATATTTAGATCACCGTGTTACTTTTTGTCCTTTTAAAAATTGCTATATTCACCTAAAACAACTTCGTAAAATGTTTAATAAGTTTCGGTTTTATTTTTGGCCCCTGAATACACCTTCCTTCTGCCCCTCACGCTAAGTCGCTCCCCCTTCAGAGCGCTAACGCAACACAATCGGCGTGCATCCCTGCTAATGAAACTTCTGTGCATCGCGTCAGGTTTGTGAAGTTGTAGTGCATTGTTTTATATTCCGTAATCTTTGTAGTGTGGGAGCGTGGGTGATGTAGGGGAGAGAGGGAGATAGACAGAGAGAGAAAGAAAGAGACAGAGGGAGAAAGCGAGAGACAGAGAGGGAGAGAAAGACAGTGAAAGGGAGGGAGAGAGAGAAAGAGACAGACATAGAGAGAGAGAGAGACCAAGAGAGAGGGGGAAAGAGAGGCTGTGAGAGAGACAGAGAGACGGGGAGAGATAGAGAGAAGGGAACAGAGAGAGAGGTAGAGAGAGATAGACAGAGAGAGAAAGAGATATAGAGAGAGGGGGAAAGAGGGAGAGTTGTAGAGAGAGAGAGAGAAAGAAAGAGGGGGAGAAAGAGAGAGAGACAGAGAAGGAGAGAGAGTGGGAGAGAGAGATAGACAGAGGGAGAAAGAGAGAGACAGAGAGGAGTGAGAGAGGGAGACAGAAGGGAGAGAGGGAGAGGGAAAGAGATACATAGACAGAGAGAGAGACAGATAAGGAGAGTGAGAGAAAGAGAGAGAGAAAAGGAGAGAAAGAGAGAGAGAGACAGAGGAAGGGAGAGGTAGACAGAGATAGATATACACAGAGAGAGAGAGAGAGAGCAAGAGAGGCTGGAAAAGAGAGGCAGCGAGAGAGAAAGAGCTTAACATTATGATTGGGGCCACACTGAAAAGTTGGTGGTTCTATCCCTGTTGTTGTGTCCTTGGGGAAGACACAAAGGGGCCCCTCACAAAGTCTGTAATATTCTTTTTCCTAAGACAATATGTAGTGCAGCCCCCTGAGGTGATTTTTACCTAGGGCCCAGAATTTAGTGCTACACCCCTGTTGGCAGCCATGTCAGTCAGACCCAGGGCAGCTGTGGCTCTGGTGTTAGCACAGAGTGAGGAGAATGGAGGAGTAATACAGTGTAAAGTGTAATATCTGAGGGTTCAGTCTTCAGAGAGTGTTTTGTGCTGTGAGGTAAACTTGTTTTTTTTTTTAATCTTGTAAAATCTTCCCTGTGCAGTTTGTCTCAGTGCCTTCGGCCACAAGTAAAACTCTGTGATATCGGAGCTTATGATCTGGGCTCGTCTCCACATCCTCCTCAACGAGATGATGATGTTTGGAAAATACTGACTTATTCAGTGTTAAAACAAGTGATTGTGTTATGTGAGAGTGAGAGACTGAGAGAGGGAGGGAGGGAGAGAGAGAGAGAGAGAGAGAGAGAGAGGGGAGAGACTGAGAGCGGCGGGGGGGGGGGGGGGGGGGGGACACTGAGAGAGGGAGAAGGGGAGAGAGAGAGGAAGGGAGGCAGGAGGACAGAGAGAGGAGAGAGAAGGGGAGAGAGAGACTGAGGGAGGGAGAGGGGGAGGGAGACAGAGAGGGGGAGAGAGAGGGACAGAGACAGGGCGAGAGGGAGGCAGGGGGGAGAGGGAGAGAGAGACAGAGAGAGGGAGGCAGAGGGAAAGAGAGAGAGAGACAGAGAGAGAAGAAAGACAGAGAGAGGGGGAGAGAGACAGCGAGGGGAGAGACAGAGTGAGAGGAGAGAGACAGAGAGAGAGGGGGAAGAGAGACAGAGAGAGAGCGAGGGAGAGAGGAAGGGAGGGAGAGACAGACAGAGAAGGAGAGGAGAGGGAGAGAGAAAAGGGAAGAGAGGGAGATAGAGGGGTGAGAGAGGTCCAGAGACAGAGAGAGGTAAAGACAGAAAGAGAGGGAGAGAGACAGAGAGAGCGGGAGGGAGGACGAGCGTCAGAGAATGAGGGAGGGAGGGAATGAGACAGAGAGAGAGGGAAGAGAGACAGAGAGAGAGCAGGCGAGAGAGGAAGGGAGGGAGAGAGACAGACAGAGAAGGAGAGGAGAAAGAGAGCGAAAAGGGAAGAGAGGGAGATAGAGGAGTGAGAGAGGTCCAGAGACAGAGAGATTTAAAGAGAGAAAGAGAGAGAGGGAGAGAGACAGAGAGAGAGGGAGGGAGGACGAGCGTCAGAGAATGAGGGAGGGAGGGAATGAGACAGAGAGAGAGGGAAGAGAGACAGAGAGAGAGCAGGCGAGAGAGGAAGGGAGGGAGAGAGACAGACAGAGAAGGAGAGGAGAAAGAGAGCGAAAAGGGAAGAGAGGGAGATAGAGGAGTGAGAGAGGTCCAGAGACAGAGAGATTTAAAGAGAGAAAGAGAGAGAGGGAGAGAGACAGAGAGAGAGGGAGGGAGGACGAGAGCCAGAGAATGAGGGAGGGAGGGAAGGAGGGAGGGAGGGAATGAGACAGAGAGGTCAGGAGTGAGAGAGGGAGGGAGAGAGGCAGAGAGAGTGGGAGAGAACTAGAGTGAGAAAGAGAGGCAGAAATGGGGGAAAGAGGGAGTGAGATAGAGGGACAGGGAGGGACAGAGGGGGGGGGGGGGGGAGACAGCAAGGAGTAAAGAGAGACAGAAAAACAGAGAATGAGAGAGAGAGAGACAGAGAGACAGTGACAGAGAGAGGGACAGGAGATGGTTATATTGGTTCATAGGATGGATGTGAATATTTTGGAGGAATAATTCAAATCCAGGATGATCTCTCTATTTTTTTTTTTATACAGACAGATCAGTCTGGTCAACATAACATCCCCTCCTTCACATCTCGAGCCAGAACCAAACACCATGGCCCAATCAGATTATTTCAGTGACATGTGAAACGAAAGAGCTCATTGGTCACCCATCATTTTGAACAAAATCACATGTCTCTCACCTGCAAAAAATCATCATGTTTTTCAATCCCCTGTGATTTTTTTTTTCTTTAGTTTTCACCTCGTAAGCAGCCATATTTGTTTCTGATACAGACAGACCGTGCATGTCCCTGATTGGCTAATCCACCTGTCAATCACCGCCATCGACCTTTGGGAGATACAACAGTGATCAGTCTCACGCATCTGGAGGCTTATCTCTGAATGAAAAGAATGTGCTTGTGTGAAGAGATGATTGAGATGTGCGTTGAAGGAGAGGAATCAATATAGTTTGTTTTTTTTACACCGAACACCTCAAGGAAAGTCAATACAGAACTCATCCACTGCAAAAGACTGAATACACAACACATACTTACATAATGATCTCAACTGGAAGAGATCTGAGCCTTTTCAAGATGGAGCTGCTCTGAACACCCCCAAAACAGAGAGGCGAGGGTGGGCAGGGCGGGTGAGTGAGTGAGTGGGTGGGTGGGGGTGATTAATGACTAAACTACAGGGTGCTCTAAGCCACCCGAGGGCGTCTACTCTTAGAGGATAGTTGACATTTTAAAATCCCAGTTCAATCAGGACAGCCACAGAAAAACACAAGAATGTAACGTGATAGAAACTATGGTCTGGAAATGTCAATATGTTGTTTTGTTTTTAGTGACTGTGGCGTTTAAGGTCGATTAATGAATATTGATACAGTTATTTTAAATGGACCAGTGTAATTAGCCTATACTTGTACTACTACTACTACTACTACTACTACTACTACCACAACCACCCCCACAATTACTACTACTACTACTACCACCACCACCACAATTACTACTACTACTACTACCACCACCACCCCCACAATTACTACTACTACTACTACCACCACCACCACAATTACTACTACTACTACCACCACCACCACAATTACTACTACTACTACTACCACCACCACCACCACAATTACTACTACTACTACTACCACCACCACCACAATTACTACTACTACTACCACCACCACCACCACAATTACTACTACTACTAGTGCCACCATCACTATTACTACTACTATTTCTACTATTATTACTACCACTACTACCACTACTACTATTTTTCCCGCTGTGGCCCAGAGAACCTTTTGCTTTTCTTTTGATTCCAGCAGTATACAGTTTTCCATAGACACAAACACAATATATCTTCTTTAATAGTAACCACATTACCATCAATCCACTTCTTTTTTATGACAAGGCCTATTTTGTTGTATCATATTGGTATTTTCGTGTAACACTTACTTTACGTTACCTCATCCCATAATTTTGTATTGACTTAAGTTTTATTTTCCGTTTTATCTCAAATAAACCAAACAGCCTCGGGGACTGTCTGACCTCCTGGCGCCATAACGGCTCTGGTGGTTTCACAGCCGTGCTCCTGCCGTATGCTACAGCGGGTGCGACAGGTGCGACAGGTGACTCCTCCCTGGGGCTCATCCCCTCTGTGGTTAGGATTCTTCAAAAACATTACAATGGGAGTGGAACTGAGAACTCAATGGTCACAGGGCACAGATTTATAATGTCAATACTGATGCCATCTGGCTCCCGCACTGACAGGGATTTTGCTTTATGTTCAGACTCAGCTGGATTTTAGCTTTACATAATTCAGATAAAAAAAATAAAAATGTTGTATAATGCGGTATGTAACTGTTATCTCTATGTTATTGCTTTGAATGTAATGTCCCACAGTATGGCATTAAACCTATCTATCTCCATGAGCTGTGCCCCAATTCGCCGAAGTGCCCTTAAATGCGCCGTTCGAACGGTGTATTTAAGGGCTCACGTAACTTTTGTGCAACAAGTGCTGTCCTATTTCATGCACCCGACAAATGCGACCGAAAATGTGCCCTGCGTTTCCATGGAGATCGACCGTAGCCGAAGCGCGCATCCGAGCACACTTCGCGCCCTGCTATATCCCATCATGCGCCGCGCCTATGCAAAAAAGAGATGAAAATGTTGTACGCTACGCAACACACGTTCAAATGTAAGTACTGGTTTATGTCACCGACAACAGTGCGACATGAAACTGTTAAAATTTGCGTAAAGATCTGTATGAGGTCCTGTTAATTTGGGTTTATAGAAATCGGTGTGTAACTGACCAAACGGTGAGCAGAATTGTCCCTTACACTTGTATATTAGAGTAGCTATCGTAATGTTTAATATTCGTCCTTATTTAAGAATATTCTTTTGTCTTTAGGGAGCGACGAGCAGCCGGCGAAATGTATCTGCCTGAGAGGGGAGAATGGGCACTTATTCACCAGCGCTAAATTCTCCGCAAGCGCACAGACAGCGGTTGACGTACGCTCCGTGTCCTATTTCGACATGAAGGCGGCTACAAGGAGGAGTACCCTTCATTGGATGGGTACTTCGAATAGTACATTTGGTGAATTGGGACACGGCCCATGTCACACTGGCTCCCATCCGGAAGCCATATTGAATTTGATGATACTCAACGGTCACATGTTTACATCAAGGAACCCCTCACCCATTCACACACACATTCGCTCACCAGTGTGCACAGACACTGGAGGCGAGGAGGGGTTAAGTGTTTTGCTCAAGGACACAACGACAACATTCATACAAATAACCGAGGGAATGATCCTCAATACTCATCAGGAGAGGCCATTTAAACCAGCCTTCCTGATCTGACTGTTGTACCAATGATGATTTACTGTATGTCGAGAGCGGGATTTGAACCGTCAACCTTCCGATCAGGGGAGAAAAGCTCTGTCAGCTACCAACTGACGGCACATTCAAAAATCCCCAAACCACTACCATCAAATTGAATATAGCTTCTGGACGGGAGCCTCAAAGTTTTGATTTTGACGGATTACACCATCTCGTTACAGGCAAAGCAATAACATACATGCAGAACGGCCTCCTTCAGAAAAGTTACACAGTGCAGCTTTAAAGAGGAGTTACTGTACTTCTATGGGCTATTAACTAACACAACATATTTAGATAACCATGTTGCCTTTTATTGTTTTGAAAATGCTATTCAGTATTTGCCAAAAAAACAACAACATATTAACATGCTTTTATGAGTTTCACTTTCGTTTTTAACACTTTGAGTCCCCCTCCCTTTGCTCTCTGCGCTAAGTCACTCCCCGCTCAGAGCGCAATCACAACACAATCAGCGTGCGTCCCGCTAATGACACTACTGCACATCGCATCAGGTTTGTGAAGTTGTTGCGCACAGTTTTGTATCATGCTTTTGTATATTCGTGTGGGAGCGTGGGTGATGTAGGCTTGTGGGCGGAGCTTTGGACAGAGTCTTACAGCTAACCGTGAAGAGGGTTTGAATAGTGAGAGATCGCTAAATTACTCAAACATGCATGAATGACATTTAAAACATCTTCGGGCATGTTTTTGATGAGGGAACAACGTAAGAACATGGTAGAAAGTAAAAAATACCTCCTCTTCAAATGAACACAATGAATGAGATTTTAATCATAGAGTTCGTATATATGAAGTGGACCTCCCTCCCTCACTCTGCCTGACCTGCTCCTCTCTTTATAGTTTAGAAATTAGCCGTTTTTCCAAAAGGCTGCTCCGGAATAACAGAGGGAACGATCATCAATACTCATCAGGAGAGGCCATTTAAACTGGCCTTCCTGTGTGCTACTGCAGGTCACAAACGAAAGAGAAATGGTACGATAACAGTCGCACATCTGGACCACAGTAGCTCAGTGAACACATAAACCACTACCATTAAAGGTAAAGTGGAGCTGTCAGCAACTAGCATGGTGTATACTAGAGCTGTGTCCTTGAGCAAGACACTTCAACCAAATACGTGGAGTTGACGGTAGCTCAGTAGCTCAGTTAGTAGAGCGTCTGTCCACTGATCTGAAGGTTTCTTGACATAGACATGGTATAGTGGTCAGATCCGATGGCCTACAGGTTGGCGGTGCGATTCCAGCTCCCACAGATGAATGCTGTTGTTGTGTCCTTGGGCAAGACACTTAACCCACCTCGCTCCCAGTGGCTGTGTACACTGTTATATGGTGCTATATAAAAATGACTAGTGACTATTTACCGTTTTGATTCATTTAATGTCAGCAAAACTCTATACCCAGACACTAACTGATATTTTAAAGTGGGACTAAACATCTAAACTCCTCCCACCACCGTAGTTCAAATATGGGAAGTACCTGAAGGACTAAAGAGGGGAGAGTGAAGATGGAGATGGGGTCCCAAGGTATAAAGAACAGTTTGATTAGTTTCTACACTTTAAACTGCGCCCTTGAAGCCAGGTGTGCAATCAAAAACATCTGGCTGTAATCAAGGCAGTCATGAGTGATGTCACCAACTACTTGAAACTGGTTTAAAGGGTTGTTTTGACTTCATAACTACAATCTATCGACTATCTTCCTTCTAATTGTGGCATCGAAATTGGCTCTGTGCACATAGCGCCCGGCAGACCTCACCGTTAGCATCACTACTTCCTGTCCAAGTTCATCTCTATGAGGTTTTCGCCGAGTCACGCTAAAATGAATAAATACTTAAAGATGAGGCAGTGGACAGGGAGCTGCAGGTGGATGTCACTGATAACAGGATAAAAACTATACAAATAAAATAAATACTTCACGGGAGGACACTTATGTGTTTAGAAAGAGACATGTTTGTGTCTCAATGCTAACGCTAATGCTAATTGTGAGGCATAATAAATAATAAAACGCTACAAACTGAACTATTCAACATATAAAAATAATTGCGTAGTCTTTATTTGCCTTAATTGGTTGTTTATTTTCCAATTTTAATAAAAGTGGCTGTTAGCTTTGAGGCGCAGTGAGCTAGCTAGCGTGCTGCAGTGTACAAAGATTATTAGCACAGAGCATCAGGCTTTTTCCTAAGTGTCAAAATGTGCTGGTTAGCTTTGTCCACGTACACAGTCTATAAAAACACCAGAGCTAACCCGGGACAAATGAACGCAGCCACGTTAGCCCGTAGTTCTGAAAATGTTTGCTCATTTACCTACAGCACATGATCTCGTTACCTGTTAAGCCTAAAACAATAGCTCTGAGACACAGACAGGAGGATTAGAGACATGTTTGAAAGAGCAGCCACATCCCCAAACCTGATTAAGAGTTAACCCCAGACTGAGCAGGCCTCCGGGGGGCAGCAGCGAGGCTCTTTCTGATGGTAAACAGGGCCGGGGCCGTGCTGTGATCCGGGGTCCAACAGGGACGGGAGTAGAACACACAATCAGGAGAAGTCATTGAGTAAATCCGCTCCTCCATCAGGTCTTTTGTGCCGAGTCCGGAGGGGGCATAAGCAGCTTGGGTCCCTCACATGTCCCACTGGGTTTGGCTCATCTGAGAAGTGGTGAATACTGAGGTACAATTGTTACTGCAGTGTTGGAATACGCAGTACTTTGAGAGTCTGTTTGGAAGTAGAGTCACAGGCAGGGTTACACGTTTGGGAGGACAAACCTTTAAACCTTGTCACATCTCAGAAGATAAACAGGGCCGGACCTGGTTAGTACCGTAGAGTCTGTATTTGTACTTTTACTTAAGTAACAGAAGTATTTCCTCCACGGTTGTCCTTGGGTTGTATTGACGTTTTGCTGTATAATGAGTCTGTGTTAGGGCCTCTGCAGCATATGGACCTTTGAGAGAGCGGCCGTTAGAGACTCACAGACAGATGAAGATTACACGCCAACAGAGAGAGAGAGAGGATGGACAGAGAGAGGGAGGGAGGGAGAGAGAGAAAGGGGGGGGGGGGAAGTGAGAGGAGAAGGGAGGACAGAGGGAGAAATTGGAGGGGGTAGAGAGAGAGGATGGAGAGAGAGAGAGAGGGAGGAGGGGAGGAGTGGGGGGTTGAGAGGAAGAGAGAGCGAGGAGAGAGAGGGTGAGGGAAGAGAGAGAAGGAGAGGGGGAGGAGTGAGGGAGGAATTGGAGGGGGTAGAGAGAAAGAAGAGAGAGCGGTGGGGGATGAGAGAGAAGGAGAGGCTGAGGAGAGAGGCAGAGGAGGAGAGAGGGTGGAGAGAGGGAGAAAGTGGAGTGGGTAAAGAGAGCGAGGAGAGAGAGGCTGAGGGAAGAGAGAAGGAGAGGAGAAAGGAGATAGTGGATGGGGTAGGAGAATGAGAGGTTGAGGAGAGAGACAGAGGAGGAGGAGAGAGGGAGAGGGTGGAGGAGGTAGGGAGGGAGAAATTGGAGGGGGTAGAGAAAGAGGATGGAGAGAGAGAGGGAGGAGGGGACGAGTGGGGGGTTGAGAGGAAGAGAGTGCGAGGAGAGACAGGGTGAGGGAAGAGAGAGAAGGGAAGGGGGAGGAGAGAGGGAGAAATTGGAGGGGGTAGAGAGAAAGAAGAGAGAGCGGTGAGGGATGAGAGAGAAGGAGAGGCTGAGGAGAGAGGCAGAGGAGGAGAGAGGGTGGAGACAGGGAGAAAGAAGAGGGGGTAGAGCGAGAAGAGACAGCGGTGAGGGACGAGAGAGAACGAGAGGCTGAGGAGAGAGGCAGAGGAGGAGAGAGGGTGGAGGAGGTAGAGAGAGAGGAGAAAGTGGAGGGAGTAAAGAGAGGATGGAGAGAGAGAGAGGAAGGAGGGGAGGGGTGGGTGGTGAGAGGAAGAGAGAGCGAGGAGAGAGAGGCTGAGGGAAGAGAGAAGGAGAGGAGAGAGGGAGAAACAGGAGGGGGTAGAGAGAATGAGAGGTTGAGGAGAGAGACAGAGGAGGAGGAGAGAGGGTGGAGGAGGTAGAGAGGGAGGAGAGAGGGAGAAATTGGAGGGGGTAGAAAGAGAGAATGGAGAGAGAGAGGGAGGAGGGGACGAGTGGGGGTTGAGAGGAAGAGAGAGCGAGGAGAGAGAGGGTGAGGGAAGAGAGAGAAGGAGAGGAGGAGGAGAGAGGGAGAAATTGGAGGGGGACAGAGGAGGGGAGGGGGGTGAGAGGAAGAGAGAGCGAGGAGAGAGAGGGTGAGGGAAGAGAGAGAAGGAGAGGAGAGAGAATGAGAAAGTGGAGGGGGTAGAGAGAGAGAAGAAAGAGCGGTGAGGGAAGAGAGTATGAGAGGTTGAGGAGAGAGGCAGAGGAGGAGAGAGGGAGAGGGTGGAGGAGGTAGAGAGGGAGGAGAGAGGGAAAAAGTGGAGAGGCTACAGAGAAAGGAGAAAAAGACAAGAGGAGAAATGAAGAGGGAGAGGAGAGGAGAGGGTGGAGGAGGCAGAGAGAGAAGAGGGAGGGGTGAGAAAACGAGAAAGTGAGGAGTAGGGGAGAGATGGAGAGAGAGAGAGGGAGGGGAGGAGGAGAAAGGGAGACAGGATAGAAAAAAGACAGAAAGGGGGGAGGGAGTGAGAACTAGAGGGATAGAAGAGTGAGAGAAAGAGAGAGAAACAGAGGAGACAAAGAGAGTGGAAAGAGAGTGAGAACAGTACAACCATATACAATTAAACACATGTATCTTGAAGTAGATGTTTTTTTGCCATACTGTGAAACATTCCAAGGAAAGCAATAAAATGTCCATGGAGACAAGCAGGTACCTCACCAGAAAAGTTACACAGTGCATCTTTAACAGTTGTAAAATCACTTTTGTTAGCGTCATTTGTAATATAACTACTTTTGTGTCCCTGGCATGTTTCCTTGTTGTTCCTGATTGTTTGTCCCGGTGCATCATTTCCCATAGTGCGATTGTGATGGATGTAGCTGTCGGAGCGGCTCTGGGTGTTGTGGAGGTGAGGGATGGAGGTGGCCAAGTGTACCCAGCCACGGAGCCTCGAGAGCGGGCATGCTAAATGGTTTTAACCCTGGGAGAGGCTGGTTATCGCTAACACAGCACGGCTCTGACAAGGACACAGGTTTCCTGCTCTCCTCACCTTGTGCATGTTTGAGTTTAAAGACGGGGTATTTTATTTCTATGGGCTATTAAAGAGGGAGTATTTTACTTGTATGAGATATTAAAGAGGGGGTATTTTACATCTATGGGGTATTAAAGATCATCCAAAAGATATGATATGATATGATATTTAGTTGTTGTTTTTTTTTTATTGTTAATCACTTAAACAGTCATAATCTTTTCATCATTCTGAAACTAACCCTAACCCTAACCCTGGTTTAGTCCTGTTTTTGTCATTTAGATTAGATTAGATTAGATAATACTTTATTGTCAGATCAGAGATCTGAAATTTGTCTTGCACATAAAAACAGTGGCTCCGTTGCTACACATTAACATCACACATGCGACACAGACACGATACAAACATTAATTCAAGTCACTTTCTAGCACTTTGATAGCTATGGATTAAGCTCCTTGTTTATTTTAAGGATTGACTGATGAACAAAAGAATGCTTCAGCCTAACCTTATTAAATCGTGGAACACTGAACCGTCGCCCAGATGGAAGCAATGCATTTAGACCTGTTTTAGTCCTGGTCTAGTCCTGGTTTAGCCCTGGTCTAGTCCTGGTTTAGCCCTGGTTTAGTCCTGGTTTCGTCCTGTTTTAGTCCTGGTCTAGTCCTGGTTTAGCCCTGGTTTAGTCCTGGTTTAGTCCTGTTTTAGTCCTGGTTTAGCCCTGTTTAGTTCTAGTTTAGTCCTGGTTTAGTCCTGGTTTAGTCCCTAGTTTAGTCCTGGTTTAGTCCTGGTTTAGTCCTAGTTTAGTCCTGGTTTAGTCCTGGTTTGGTCCTGTTTCAGTCCTGGTTTAGTCCTGGTTTAGTCCTGTTTTAGTACTAGTTTAGTCCTGGTTTAGTCCTGGTTTGGTCCTGGTTTAGTCCTGTTTTAGCCCTGGTTTAGTCCTGTTTTAGCCCTGGTTTAGTCCTGGTTTAGCCCTGGCTTAGTCCTGGTCTAGTCCTGGTTTAGTCCTGGTTTGGTCCTGTTTTAGTCCTGGTCTAGTCCTGGTTTAGTCCTGGTTTAGCCCTGGTTTAGTCCTGGTTTAGCCCTGGTTTAGTTCTGGTTTAGTCCTGGTTTAGTCCTGGTTTAGTCCTGTTTTAGTCCTGGTTTAGCCCTGGTTTAGCCCTGGTTTAGTTCTGGTTTAGTCCTGGTTTAGTCCTGGTTTAGTCCTGGTTTAGTCCTGTTTTAGTCCTAGTTTAGTGCTGGTCTAGTTCTGTTTTAGCCCTGGTTTAGTCCTGGTTTAGCCCTGGTTTAGTCCTGGTTTAGCCCTGGCTTAGTCCTGGTCTAGTCCTGGTTTAGTCCTGGTTTAGTCCTGGTTTGGTCCTGTTTTAGTCCTGGTCTAGTCCTGGTTTAGTCCTGGTTTAGCCCTGGTTTAGTCCTAGTTTAGTCCTGGTTTAGCCCTGGTTTAGTTCTGGTTTAGTCCTGGTTTAGTCCTGGTTTAGTCCTGTTTTAGTCCTGGTTTAGCCCTGGTTTAGTCCTAGTTTAGTCCTGGTTTAGTTCTGGTTTAGTCCTGGTTTAGTCCTGGTTTAGCCCTGGTTTAGTCCTAGTTTAGTCCTGGTTTAGTCCTGGTTTAGCCCTGTTTTAGTCCTAGTTTAGTGCTGGTCTAGTTCTGTTTTAGCCCTGGTTTAGTCCTGGTTTAGCCCTAGTTTAGTCCTGGTTTAGTGCTGGTCTAGTTCTGGTTTAGTCCTGGTTTAGCCCTGGTTTAGTCCTGTTTTAGTCCTGGTTTAGCCCTGGTTTAGTCCTAGTTTAGTCCTGGTTTAGTCCTGGTTTAGTGCTGGTCTAGTTCTGGTTTAGTCCTGGTTTAGTCCTGGTTTATGATTTACTTCACCATCAGTATTCAATGTTTTCTGTTACACCACATTTCAGAAACTAATCTCTAGTTTGTGAGCTCTGTTGGTTACCATGGCAATACACTTATTTCTGAGCTTGTTTACTGAGACCAGGATCTCCTCTCCACAGATCTGACCTGTAGCTTGACCTGGTGTCTGTCTACTTATAAATCTATAGGTTTAATACCATACTGAGCAATAACATCTCCCTGGAGACAAGCAGGTGGCAAACCCTCCACCAGAAACGTTACACAGTGAAACTTTAAAGCAGTTGATAACACAGTCGCCATACACCTGGAGAGTTACTGGTTTGATTCCCTGATATCTTTGCATATTCTCCCTGTGTCAATTTGTCTTTCCTTTAGCTAGCACAGTAAAGCTAGCTAAAGGAATGTATGTATAAATAACACGTTGTTTATTCCAGCCACAGAAATGGTTACCGCAGGAAGGGCATCTGGTTTAAACTCCAAATCCCCATGCAGCCCAATACAGAGCAGCTCCATGTATTTTAAACACCTATGCTCATCGTCCACTACTCTCCAAAGCTCCTGTCTTGAGTTGAATCTGTGCAGCTGTCTCCTGTCTCCCTCCATCAATGCTTCCCCCTCCCCAGACGCCTCCCTCCAGTTTGTCAGTGCATCTCGTCTTTAGCGGCGTGGCATTGTTGTTGATTTCATACATGTCAAACAGAACAGTTCAGTTAATAACTGTGTGAATAGGCCTCACATGGAGCAGTTTGGAGAAACAAAGGAGCTGCCATCTTTGTTTGGACACCCACCACAACGGCGCCATTATCGCCAGAGCCGCTTGACAGACGTCTGTGTAAAGAATTCAAATAGTTCCACGCCCTTTTGCCTCACTTTTGTCTTTTATCAAAACCCCAGCTCTGATAAACAATGTCGTCCCTGTGTATGAATGTTAATGTCCTGGTTTAGTCCTAGTTTAGTCCTGGTTTAGTCCTGATTTAGTCCTGATTTAGTCCTAGTTTAGTCCTGATTTAGTCCTGATTTAGTCCAGGTTTAGTCCTGGTTTAGTCCTAGTTTAGTCCTGATTTAGTCCTGATTTAGTCCTGGTTTAGTCCTGGTTTAGTCCTGGTTCAGTCCAGGTTTAGTCCTGGTTTAGTCCTAGTTTAGTCCTGATTTAGTCCTGATTTAGCCCTGGTTTAGTCCAGTTCAGTCCTGGTTTAGTCCTAGTTTAGCTCTGGTTTAGTCCTGGTTCATTTCTAGTTTAGCCCTGGTTTAGTCCTAGTTCAGTCCTGGTTTAGTCCTAGTTTAGCCCTGGTTCAGTTCTGGTTCAGTCTTAGTTTAGCCCTGGTTTAGTCCTAGTTTAGTCCTGGTCCCGGTCCAGTCCCGGTCCAGTCCCGGTCCAGTCCCGTCCAGTCCCGGTCCAGTCCCGGTCCCGTCCCGGTCCAGTCCCGGTCCTGTCCCGGTCCCGTCCCGGTCCCGTCCCGGTCCCGTCCCGGTCCCGTCCCGGTCCTGTCCCGGTCCAGTGGTGGTTGCTCCTCTGCAGTACAGTGTGAGTTGTGTCCACACACAGGTGTGTTCCTGGTCCGTGCTCACTCTGTTGTTATCAGCGTCACAGCAGACGTAGGTGTATTTATATTGTTCCTGGACCGGAGCCACTGCTATAGTCTGGATCGAGCGGACCATTTGTTTTTCCTTTACCCACAATGCAGTGCCAGCCCTCCCAAACCCGCTCAGACGCACAGAGGAGTAGGGTTTATGTTGGCACCTGGTCTAAGGGCCTGTGTGAACCACCCGCTGCAGTATTTGTGTATAGAAGTACTACTGTGTTTTTCAAATATACAAATTCATATAGTGTGTGAAATATGCAGGCAGAAGATATGACAGAGAATGGAGGAGTTTACTGGAATTCTCTCACACACACACCCACGCGCACACACACAGACAGACACACACACCCACGCACACACACGCACATACACGCACACACACACACACGTGCGCGCGCACACACACACGCACACACGCACACGGGCAAACGCTCACATACTGAATGATAATAATTAGCTGTAACATGAATAGAGTTTATGTAAACAGAGGGAATGAGCTAATCAGGAAGTGCACATTAGCATGCTAGTCATGGTGAAAGTCTGAGCTGGTCTCTGAAAGTTGTAGTTGTAGGAGTAGTAGTAGTAGGAGTAGTATTAGTAGTAGTACTAGCAGCAGTAGTAGGAGTAGTATTAGTAGTAGTACTAACAGCAGTAGTAGAAGGAGTAGTAGTAGTAGTAGAGCTTGTAGTAGTAGCAGCAGCAGTAGTAGGAGTAGTATTAGTAGTAGTACTAGCAGCAGTATTAGTAGTAGTACTAGCAGCAGTAGTAGGAGTACTATCAGTAGCAGTCGCAGCAGCAGTAGTAGGGGTAGTAGTAGCAGTAGTAGTAGAAAGAGTAGTAGCAGCAGCAGTATCAGTAGTAGTAGTAGTAGTAGTAGTAGTAGTAGTAGAGATCAACTGTGAATATAAGTCTCAAAGGTTAAGGTGCACTTTATTGTCCCCGTAGGAAATTCGTCCTCTGCATTTGACCCGTCCTTCAGTGTCTCTAGGGCAACTTGTCAGGATCTTGAGTTGAGGTTGATTATAAATTTACATCAGATGCCCTCCCTATAGCCTCTTTATTTATCCAAGCTTGACGATCGCACAAAAGAGCTAAAGAAATGTAAACTACTGTATTGTTCTCATAAACTTTCCCTTGTGAGTTAAACAGTAATAGTATTTGTGTAGTGTTTTGATGTTATGGTGGATGTGTATTTGGCTCTCTGTTTCCGTCTGTTCCTGTGCTAGCTTAGCGTCTATGCTATGTGACCGAGCGCGTGCAGCTGATGATTTAGGGCCCTTCTTTTCAGATCCGCTGTAATGACTCTTTTGTCTCGGGTTTTGTCCTCTCCACTTGGGACCCCAGCCTCAGCAGACTCCAGCTGGGACAGAGAATACCAGGCTAATGGTGGTGAATTAGCATACCTGTGTGTGTGTGTGTGTGTGGGTGTGAGAGCTAGCAGGAGCGGCATCCCAATCATTAATTTGTCCTGCTCTGAATGAGTATTGAGGAGCAGGAGTAGTAGTAGAGGTAGTAGTAGTAGGAGTAGACTATTACATTTTAGTTATGTATTTATGCACGATTTGTCCTACCCCAGTACAGATATATTATATAAACAGCTCTTGGGGTTAAAATAAGTCATCTGTGTGCAGTCTGTCTCTAATTATAAAGTGTTTTATTGTCTGATAATCAGGCAATGCGTGTTAGCATGCTAGTCAAGGCAAAACTCTGCACTCTGGTCTTTGAAAGTTGTGAAAAGCGCTTGTAAACTCATCGCTGTGAATAGTTAGGATGTTCAGAATGCATAAGGTAAATGAGAGATAACTTTGGACCACTGCAACCTGTGTTTTCCCATGATTCTTAGAGAACAACGTGTCTGATTGGACAAAAATGTGACCTTCGCAGTAGCTTCAGTATTAGTTATTATCATAGACTGTATAAAGAAGTGGACTAAGTGAGTTTGACGTCACCCATAGCGCTCGGCTCCAGTCAAATGAAGCTCATCGAGGCTAGTGGTTATAGCGGCGAATACGGAGCCGAGTTCCATATTTGAAATTCCGACCTTGAGTATCATAGCATGGATGTTTAGCATGGAGCAGGACCTTAGCAACGCTGTCAATCGAACCTGTTGCTAAGGCTAGTGGGAGCTGATTTGTCTTGGTTGATTTTGATTTATGGACAAAATCGCGAAATAAAAACCCTAGGATCATGTAAAGCGGGTTAATACGAACATTTAAGACCAAAATCAGGAGGCAGCAGTTACAGAGAGAGGGACGACAGTTTTTTTTTTGTAGAAAGTGAATTGGTCAGTGGAGCTTCCTATTTGGAACGTGGCGGCTAGCAGGTTAGCTATGTCCATTTATACATACAGTCTATGATTATTACCTAAAAAAATGCCTTGTAAACTGAATAGATTATATTGTACACGATGCACGATGTAAAGAGCATTTATCTGGAAAAGAATAAATAAAAATCAGGGACAGATCAGGCACAATCTGACACTTTGGGAACTTTGTCTCATTATGTTTTGTGTGAAGTTCTGTTTCATAAAGCTGTCGTGTTTCCAAAAACAAAAGACCAGTTTAGGCCCAAGAGCTCAGCGGACACTAGGTCTTTGTCTCACACAGGGACACACACACACACACACACACACACACACACCCCGTCACACGTACACACACACATCGCAGATAAAATGTGTAGGTTGGAAAGTGCTGAGAGATGAAATGCCCTGAGCTGACCCCACTCCCGTCCGTCATGGTGAGTAAACAGCACCCTGACACCCGCTGACACCCCTCCAGCACCCAAAGGACCCCGTGGGCCCCAAAAACGCACCACACAGAAGCACAACAGTTTTACTTCAACAACACCCCATACACCCACAGTGATATAAACATATATTTAGCTACTCATATTAGAACTTGAAAGATTTTGTCAAGTCAGTAGGTTCGGGTTAGGGGTTCCTGTCTTAAAGATACATTACGTCAGTGGTGTCCAACCTTTTCTGCACGACTGACCGGAACAATGTAGGTTTTATTTTCACAGACCGGCCTTCTACACTTGGCAGATAAATATGGCAAAAATAAGTTAAGTGCATAAAAAATACAACTCACCAAACCGCTGCATCAGTGTGAGTCCTGCACTTGTTTCTTCTTTCCTTCTTGCTCACGTTTGTTTCTTTCAAAAAACTCTAAATCTTATCTTTTAATCCCAGGCGCTTAGTCTCCATGTGCCAAAGCAGTTTTGAAGGTTTCATTGCCTCATTTGCGTTTCCCGCATGTTACGCAGAGTGATTACTATATCGACTTATCGTTCAGTATATGTTAGATGAGAACCATTTTTGGGGGTCAAAATTTATCAGAGGGACTTTTTGTTATTTTTCTGTACTACGAAAAGATTTGAGCTGTAGACGGTCAAACACATAACTTTATTATCCACCTATTTTCTTCCGCTTATCCAGGGCTGGGTCACAGGGACAGCAGTCTAAACAGGGACTTCCAGACTTCCCTCACCCCAGACACATCCTCCAGTTCCTCCGATGGGACCCCGAGGCGTTCCTAGGCCAGCCAAGAGACATAGTCCCTCCAACGTGTCCTGGGCCTTCCCCGGGGTCTCTAACTTTATTATTCATAGTTTATTTATTGCAGTTCGTCTTTTATTTAAACTATTTTATACATTTAGAGTCAAATTTTGGGGATAACCTGCTTAAGGATTGTTGTGTCAGTGGCATAAATTCGTTTCAGTATGATCGTTTATCGTCTATATTTACTTCAGCGATATATCAAACAGCTATTTTTTACTTTTGTTAAGCAGAGATTGGTAATTACAGATCTGAAGTTATCCAAATGATTCTAGTGAAGGTGTACGAGGTTTAAAAACACAGTGGAGCACTTCCTGTATTACCCCATGACATCACAAGGTGGAACAGAGTGTTTTCTGTTTGGGAGAAGAACTCAAAACACAACTCCAGGTCTGTTTGTGATGAGGAAAGAACATTATAACATAGATCAGAAAATAGCGTAATATGGGAACTTTAAGTATTTTGTCGCCGGATTCTTCTTCTTGAAGTCTGAACATTTTGGGAAAGCCATAAATGACCCTTGACCTCACATAGACAAGCAGATGGATCCTTCGCTTGTTTCCATTTTGCATTTCTTTAACAGTTTGCTGCAACACAACAGAACGAGGGTCTCCTTCCACTCCACTGCCTCAGATTAACACCAAACTGCTACCCTTCTTTTATCCTCCCATACACAGGCAAAAGCAGGATCCATAGGGACAGGCAGGGGGCGGTAGAGAGCTAACACAGTGTCCGGGCCTGAAGGAAAATACACAAAGAGGGAGAGAGGAGCATATGAGGGAAAAAACAAGTCCGCTGTTTAAGTCCGCTTTCCTCAGTGTCCATTTTGAGATGATTTGGAGAGTCTTTGTGTAATGAGTTCAATACTAGGACTAGACTCGATACCGATTCTGGTACCATGGTGATAATTAAACACACTCTTTCTTTAGACGATACAATGTGATTTTCAAAGTTCCATAGTGGTCCGTGGGCATATATTAGTCCATGTGGTGTCGTACTTGTTCTGATACAGCTCAAGATCATTCTAAAGCTTCAGGAAAGGTTCATTTCTGTCCTTTGAATGTGACTTTTTAAGTATCGATACTTGTTCAAATGAGTATCTAGCCCAATGAGGTTCGTCTGGTCTTACTCAGCGCGGTCACGTGATGTTACTTAAGCAGGTTTTAGCGCGGTGTTCCTACAAGTGGAGGCACGACGACAGCGCCATCTGCACGAGACTTTAAACGGGGATGAGGGGGGCTTTTTACTCTCACACACCTCAGCTCATGTCGGTACAGGACTCGTTTCATTGTGGATAATGACACACTCTTACCAGCTTCAGCAGCATCTTCACAAGGTCTTTTGCTTTTGTTCTTGGGTCGTTGTGCACATTTTGAACCAAAGCACGTTCATCTCTGGGACACAGAACCCGTCTAATACAAGAATCCCATGCATTTCAAAACATGTTTGTACGAGGATTGTCAAAAATATCAAAAATCTGTGAGTAACCGACATTAAAACTAGTATCGAAACGAGATACTCATTTGTATCAGAACAAGGATAAGACACATAGACTTATATACACACATGGACCACTATGGAACCTACCTGGAAACTGAGGATTACCCAGATATAAGGCCACTACGCATGGGAGAATATTAAAATTTGGTGTCACGATTATCACCCTTCCTGAGCGATGTGATACCTGGATATTCTCATGAAGCTTTTACTTATATAAACATCATGGTATAATTGTAGAATTGTTTGAACAGATGAATGTGGCACCTTCAGGCATCTGGAAATTGCACCGAAGGATGAATCAGACTTGTCCACAATACTCTTCCTGATATCTTGGCTGATTTCCCATGATGTTACACAAAGAAGCTATCAGAAGCTTCCAAAGACATGACATCATCTGGCTTTTCTTACTGTATGTAAATTTTTGACTGAAAGATTGTCAAAAAATAAATAAATAAATAAATAAATAAAAATCTGTCATTATTCTGGCATTTGACAAATAGAAATAATTTTGGTAATCCTAATTGACCTAAAACAGGAAAAGTTTAGTCTGATTTCATGTCAGACGGTGAGAAAAAAAAGCGTATGTGTCTTTTTATATAGTGTATGTAAACTTCTATATATTCAGTGACTTCCCAACACTGTTCCCAGGCTAAGAACAGGCATGTGACCACTCATTTTAAATACATGTATGGGAGAAAAAGTCGTTGTCTTATCTGTGTTAAGTGTTTCCATGTCGACTCCTGACGTCCTGAGCACTTTTACGGCTGCGGGGACCTGTGAGTACCTCGAGTATCTCATGTCTTTCCGTGTGCAGGAGATAAAAGCAGAGCATTGACACGTTTTATCAAAACATGGCTGATAACACACCTACTCCAGGGACAAGCCGCTTCTTGTCTCCTCTGTGTGAGTATTTCTGTTGCCATGTATCGCGTTTGGTTTTACTCTCAGCTTGGTTGGTTGATAAAGTACATAACGATATCTACAAAACTGCTGTAGACGAAAAGGGCCAACTAGAGCACTTGAAGGATGTGGACCTCCGCTAAGGCTCTAGTCATATCTTGCAATGGAAAATCGCTTTGTCTGCGGGTTCTTAACGCAACCAAAACATAGAGGGAGACTGGAGGTCGACTGGCCACTTGCTTGTCGCCATAGAGATGGATAAGTTCAATGGCACACTGAGGAACATTCTTGGCAAGTCTCTGTTCTGTATAAAGAAGTGGACTAAGTGAGTGTGACGTCACCCATAGCTTTCAACTTCAGTCAAATGAAGCTCATCGAGGATAAAGCAGTTATAAGGGCCAATTTGGAGACGAGTTCCATATTTGCAATTCTGACCGCGAGTATCATAGCAACCAAAGAGCCAATCCAGAGCGAGGCTGTTGAAGGTAATGTCCCTTCCCGCCTGCACCATTGGTTTAGCAGGGAACCAAATCTCAGGGAAAGAATGTTACGGACATAATCACAAAATAAAAATGCCGGGATCATGTAGAGTGGGTTGATACACACATGAGGCCAAAATGACGAGTCTGACAGCAGCAGTTACAGAGAGAGGGGTGACGGTTTTCTAACGTAAAGTCAATTGGAGCCAGAGTCAGCAGAGCCGGAAGTGCACCCATGCTCACTTCCTGTTTGGAACATGGTGGCTAGCAGGTTAGCTATGTCCATTTATATATACAGTCTATGCGAGGTAAAGGTAGGTAAAGGTAAAGTTTGTTCTGCCCCAGTACAGATATTTTGTAAAAGCTGATCATAGGGTCAAAATGAGACCACTGTGTTCTGTCTGCATTTACTTATAACGTGTTTTATCATCTTCAAACCAGGAAGAAGTTCTGTTTACTAGTTGTTGTTAGCATTAACGTGACTCCACCAAAACTCCGCTCTAGTGGTTCAAACTTGTGAAACGCACTTATAAACTCATCATGGTGAATAATTAGGATGCAAGAAATAGTTACTAGTTCTAGTTCTGTTTTTCATGTTTTTAAGACATCAACTTAACATAAAACAAAACACTCTGAATGAAAAAAAAAAACATTTTGGGGTCTTAAAAAACAAAATGGCCGCTTTGAATTACCTCTTGATAAAAAACAAATGTAATCTTATTTGTTTTCTTAGCTCATTACTCCCATATGTTTTGATGATAGCTCTGGAAACTCCAGTCAAATCATGCAGGAGACGGCCTCTCGTGCCTTTGTTTGATACACAAATCAGCGTGACGTTCAAAGACACTAATAAAACTCAGTAAAATCCAGTCACCGGATCATCTGTCTCTGCATTTGCATTGCTGTTGGTTCAGGCCCTGTACAGTCAAATGTGTTGTCACTGATCCAACGTGGAGAGGAAAGAAGATGGGAGCATTTGAAATCTGACTGTAGTTTCATTATAATGTTGTTCTAGAAAGTTCAAATATTCACTTCGGTTAGAAGTTATTTGTGTACGGACTAACCAGACTGACCACAATCCTCAGATCGTAAAGTCACACCAAGGTACCATTAGCAAACAATGTAACAGGAGAAGAGCCACCTCCATTTCAAGCCGACATTATGTAAGAAGTAAAAAAAAAACTGCTACTATACTCTACAACCCCAACTACTTCATTTTATTTATATCTGAGGTACAAAATCACATAGTTTGAAAATAGAAATGATTAGCTACCAAACCTAACCCTAACATCAACTACTACAACAAAAACTACAGCTAGTGCCACTACTTCTACTACTACTACTACAACCACTTCAACTAGTGCCACTACAACTCATACTACTACTACTACTACTACTTCACTCGGGTCGCCCTCTAATATAAATTAATAGGATTAGGGTCCAATTCTTGGCTCCTAAAACCTTGGATCCCGGAACAACAGAACCCTTTGTCCCCCCCTACTACTACTACTACTACTACTACTACTACTAACACTACTACAACTTCTACTACTACTCCTACAACAACAACTACTATGACTACTAATATAAAACAGCAACTGCTACAGCTGCTACAACTACTACTACTACTACTAATTCTTCTACCACCACTACTACTACTACTACTACTACTACTACTACTACTACTACTACTACTACTACTACTACTACTACTACTACTACTGTCCACCCTCGCAGTCTCTGTCTGTGTACTGACACCATCGTGTCCACACTCCTCACCACACAGAGATAAACAAACAGAAGAGGAGGAGGAGGAAGAGGAGGAGGAGGAGGAGGAGGAGGAAGTGTACTCCGCTCTACAGACTCTCGCTCCTGTGTCCTGACTGTCTCCTCCTGTCTTTACAAAGTGAGAGCGCTGGTCTTAGAGAAAGTTGTCCTCTGTATTTGACCCATCCTTCAATGACTGAATGAATGAATATTACACTAAATATACTTTTAAAAACTTTGAACTATGCTGTAATGTTCCCCCGTTACTGCTCTCTCACTCAAAGTAGTATTTGGAGTGATTCATGCGTGTTTGAGGAATCGTTATTGTCTGACATACAAGACTCTGTTGCCTCAAAATTTTCCGTTTCCCCTACCCCCTATACACACCCACTGCTCTTTACTTACTTTGTTTTATGACTTTTCCTTCTTAAAACATTTCTGTATAAAGAAAGTGGTGGAGTTTAACAAAGTAAAAGTAGTATATGTAGTTTACTTAAGAAGATTTTAAAGTGGAGTTGTACTTTCTACTCCATTGTATTTTTGAACAGGACTGAAAAGTAAAAGTATTTTTTAGTATTGTTTGAGATCTGCTGAAAACGCTGAGGGTTTAATTTTAACACATTCATAATTTGAGCAAATAAAAATAAAAAAGTACGAATTCAGTTGTTTCAAATCACTACATTTGGAGATTTATAAGACATCAAAATTTGCACAAAATACTCTTTAAATACATTTTTAAACAAGTACTTTAATACTTTTATTTGATTTGTTCATGTGATACTTTTACTTTTGCGAGTGTTTTTTTTCTTTTTTTTCTTTTTTTTGCTCCAGTGTACTTTTACTTTTACTTAAGTAGGAAAACGCTGATAATTTTTCCCTTTTTTTCACAAATACAAATAAAATCCGCTACTCATTACTGTGGCCTGTAGCTGTCCATATACAGGACTTTTGTTATGTAATTTTAGCTCAATATTTCAATTTAAAAAGCTAAAAATGTAAAATAATAATTCATATGGGTCATAGATTAAACTACTACAGAAACTAGTACTACTAAACTACTACTAGTACTACTGTTTTTAGCTCAAAACTAGTAAAATGAAAGTTGTTCAATGGGGGGGAACTTGGCTAAACACACAGGTCCACTGCATTCCAACCCTCTGCCCTCCCCCAGTCTCTCCACAGTGTTTTTTAACGACTGCGTTCTCGAGTTGTAACAGGGATGGCGCTGTTTTGTATTCAGGACAGTTCTTTATCTCAAACCCCCGCTGCCGTAAACATGACCCCGGGACCGCAGCTCGTTATCAGGCTGTTAATCCCGACCGATCTCCCACTGACTCCAAATTTCTCCAAATAAACTCTAAAAAACTACTGTGAGAAGAAGAAGAAGAAGAAGAAGAAAAAGAAGAAGAGGGGGGAGGGTATAGAGTCGTTAAGTGTGCTGTCAGCTGCTGTTTTCAATGGTTGTGTGCGCTAATTATAAAGCGTTTCATTGTTCGAGAATCAGAAAATGTGCCCTTAGCATGCTAGTTGTTGTTAGCTGGTCTCCCAGAGTGGTGAAAAGTGCTTATAAACTCATCGTGGTGAGTGATTAGTGGTAAGAGAGGGATAAATTTAGACCAATGCAAACTGTTTCAAATGAAGTACAGTGGTCCCTCGGTTAAATTCTAAAAATAACCCGCAATAGGCTAAATCCGCGAAGTAGTAGCTTTATTTTTTACAATTATTCTCTATGTTTTTTGCTGTAAAACCCCTCACCACACACTTTATACACTTTTCTCACACAGGCGTTAACATTTTCTCACATTTCTCTCTTGTTTAAACACTCTCAAAGTTCAAACCTTCGTCGGGGCCTTTGTCGGTGCAGAACGTTTCATCGACATCGTGGGTTTTTATTGAAAACTTTCAAACATACAGCACTTCAGAGTCACACTGCGATCCATCATTTATTATCCCATAGGTTTCAGAATGATAAAAATGAAGACCGTTTCCATAGCAATTGACAATTTAAAACCAAATATATCTTCTGACCTGACTGGTGAAAAGTCCTCAAAATGTCACCTACAACAGGAAACTGAAACACACACTGATTACACACCCTAAAAATGCTGGATTATTTGGGCTGTTGGGTCACTTTATCCGGTTACTGTCGCAGAACTGGGCCGTTTGGCTTAACCCAAGCAAAATGGCCCAACTCCTGCTGGTTCAGGTTGGGTAATAGTTGGGTAATTTCACATGACACATAACGATAGACATTTTCCTGCCTTAAAATAATAACCCAAACCGCCGGGTCAGAATAAACCACAGGTGTGTTGGTCCATGTTGCTTGTGCGACTGCAATAAAGGAAGGCGGCAGACACGGCTTCAAAAAGGCCTACAACTTACTGTAAATATGTACAAGTTGTGCTAAGGCAGGGGTGTCCAAACTTTTCTCATTAAGGGCCACATATAAAAACAGAGATGAAGCTAAGGGCCGATTGAGGGCCATAGACTGGTCGCGAATACAGTGAATACTTCAAATCTGTGTTATTATTACAAGTTAGACTGAACCACTAGACCTTTGTTCATGCTCACATCCTCAAAAATACATCATTATTTGATATGAGCTTGTTAAAGTAGATTTTCAGAAATGTGCAGTAAAAAGTACTAAACTAATATGGGCCAATTCACCTGGAAGCTTGAGGGCCAAGAAAAATTGGTCTGAGGGCCGCATTTAGCCCTCGGGCCACAGTTTGGGCATGCCTGTGCTAAGGCATAGGAGGCAGATCCTGGTCCCTTTTATAGGTGGGTGAATGCGCTGGGCCCTATTGCATCTGGGTCACCTCCAGAAACACAAATAATATCAATTATAAGTAAAAACACGGCACAACAGGGGCAGGGATGGTCCAGTCTTGACCCAACCCGATGTTATTTATTTACAAAGGTTGATAGCAAATGACTCTGCTCATCCAAGCTGCTTCTTCAGTTCTGGTCAGATTGCGGCTTGGATGAGCAGCGAAACCTCTTCAATCCTACAACGATTTTTTCCAGTTGACAGATTTGAATGTCGTCTCTTGCTATGGATCAGACCTGGACGACTGAGGGATTACACAGACATTTTACAGAGGTTTGGTTATTTTGAAGACATTATTTAAGTGTGCATTGATATTTGACATCTAAGAAGCTCAGATGGCTTTAGTTACCTCTTGAAGACGACGTTCAGATACAAAAAATACAAATGAATGCTGATCAAACTGAAGTGTGATCAACGCTCCGAGAAAATGGTGCTGCCGTATCGTCCACCCCATGAGGAAGTATTGTTTGAGGAATGTATTATTTTGAATGACTCAATAACGCCACCTCAAACATCAAAATACATTACGGCAATGAGAGACCTTTTTTATGGTAGACAAATGAAATTTGGTACAAACATAGAACATGTCAAGTCAAGTAAAACATTATATTATGACTTCACCCTAAACCCTACAGTATGTCGGCCATTGTGGGCAGAACCCAATTTTTTTCAAAATTGTAACTCTCACATTTGAATTTTTTACACTGTGAATTTTCATTCAAGAAACTTGCAAATTGGACAAAATGAAATAGGCCCATGTGGGAATAGAGGCTCCTCCGACGGCTCCTCTGGGATGTAAACAGTCCGTCCTGTGAACAAACATCCATCAGCAACCACAACCCCTGAAAAACAAAGTTCTATGAGCACATCTAAAGTTTGAAGTAACAGTACTGGAGTATATAGTTTTGGTTACTTTTCCCACTGTGAGTACAGATGTGTAGTACTCAGTTACATTTTACTTTTTGAACAACTGTGTCTTTACTCCTACTTAAATAATATTTAGTTTGAAGTAACAGTCAACAAGTGACAAAAGCTTTATGTAGACAATATGAAATGATCTGAACATTTGTGTTTCTTGCACCGCTCCTTCAGTAGTAGTTTCCCCAAATACATATTAGTATAAATACTCTTTGGTACTTAATAAGATTAAGAATAACCCAAGAAATGTGTTAATACAATTTGTGGCCAACTCTAACCTATTTGCACAGACATCAAGGGAACAACATTTGACTCTCACAGTTCGCTAATAACTACTAGAGTTAAACAGAATATATTTAATATTTTGTACATAAATTAAATGTCTAAACATAGGTAAAGTATAGTAAAGAATAAAGTCATCTGACCTGGGACATGCTGAGAGCTGAAGTGGTTGAACTTGAGGCCTGTTGAGTTCAAGTTCTGCTGAAAAACAAATGAAGAATTACCTGATTAGCTTGATGCTATTAGCTAGTTAGCTTAGCTTAGCTTCTCTCTCTGAGTGCAGAGAGAAAATGGCAGAAAATCGGAATGTAGGGGTTTATATATGCAACTATTAGCAACCATGGAATGTATCTGGTTACCATGACAGCGGTTAGATTGTTTTGATTTAATTTTAGGTTTGTTGTTATGGTTTTACATGGTGAAAAGAGTAGTAAATATTGTAAATTCTTGACTCACTTGTGGGTCATTATATAATCTCAGGGACTTCTGCTGGTGTATTTTTGCCTTATGCTCATTATATGCAAGGTTTTCTTAATTTTAGCTAAACAAATGACAGTATATTCCCTTCTTTATCATTAACAGGTATCAAATTGGTTAAAAATAGAGACATCTGACCCATAACCCACATTGAGTCTAGAGCAGGCCTATCACAATTATTATGATGACACTTATGTTGAATAAATAGAAGTCTCACCAGCCCTGCACCTATGACTTTTCCCACTGTGAAGAAGTCTATAAGCACAGATGTGTAGTACTCAGTTATATTTTACTTTTTGAACAACCGTATCCTTACTCCAAATTAATATTTAGTTTGAAGTAACAGTCAACAAGTGACAAAAGCTTTATGTTGATGATATGAAATTATCTGAACATTTGTGTTTATTGCACCGTTCTTCAGTAGTAGTTTCCCCAAATACATAAGTATAAATACTCTTTGCTACTTGACAAATTTCTTGGGTTATTCTTAATCTTATTAGTACAATTTGTGGCCAACTCTACCCAATTTGCACAGACATCAAGTGACAGAAACATTTGACTCTCACAGTTAGCTAGCATTAGACAGAATATATTTAATATTTTGTACATAAATTAAATGCCTAAATCTAGGTAAAGTATAGTAAAAAGTAAAGTCATCTGACCTGGGACATGCTGAGAGCTGAAGTGGTTGAACTTGAGGCTTGTTGAGTTCAAGTTCTGCTGAAAAACAAATGAAGAAGTAGCCAATTAGCTTGACGCTATTAGCTAGTTAGCTTAGCTTAGCTTAGCTCCGAGTGCAGAGAGAAAATGGCAGAAAATCGGAATGTAAGGGCTTATATATGCAACTATTAAAGTTGCATATATAATGATTAAAGATTATCAATTACATTTTGATTATGACTTTGGGTGTGGTCATGGAAAATTTTCAACAAAATCACTATTTTTGGAATATTTCAATAAAATATTTCTCTTTCACACATTTTTTGTTGGGAAAACGCTAATACAGCGTTTATGCACATTTGTGAGCTGAACGCAATGATATGCAAATCATAGCACTATATCACAAAATGGCTCTCTAGCGCCCTCTTCAAATTTCACTTTTAAAAATTCATAGAAGATAATCGAGCTGTCGTGGAGATGTGAAAAAAATCACAGGGCCCTTATTTATGATGGAGCACAGCGTGAGAAAGTCACATGACTATAGCTTTTATTGTTTAGGAGAAAAATAATGAGTGGAAAAAAAAATCCATTATTATTATTATACTTACCGCTTTGACGGCAATGAGAGACCTTTTTTATCATATACAAATTAAATTTGGTACAAACATCGAACATGTCAAGACAAGTAAAACATTATATTATGACCCCACCCTAAACCCTACAGGAAGTCGGCCATTTTGGCCGGAACCCAATTTTTTCAAAATTTTACCTCTCACATTTGAATATTTTACACTGTGAATTTTAATTCAAGAAACTTGCAAACTGGACAAAATTAACTAGACCCCTGTGGGATTATGGGTAACTCCTCTGGAATTTTCTACATCAAAAAATGTGGATGTGGTCAGCCTGTAAATAAAAAAGTTTTTTTTTTTTAAGTTTTAAATTGCTCATAACTCAAACTCGCAGTGTCCTATTTCTTGGCATTAATGTACATTTTGTTAAAAATGAACGTAATGATGTACAATTTGCATGGGTCAGACATTATATTTCTCCACAGCGCCCCCTTGAATTTTAGAATGAGACACAAAAAAATTATTTGGCATGAACATCCCTACTGCCATACTGAACAAAAACAGTTAATGAGAACATACCTCTACCTTTTATTTTATTGTAATTTTTAAAAATGTTTTTTTTGAGAGATGAAATGAGATCAATACTTAAATTTAAAAAAAAGAACAAAATTCAGCACAAATCTCAAAATCACTACATTTGAAGCTTTGTAACAACTTCAAATATGCACAAAATACTATTACTTTTACATACATACATTTTTTTAACAGGTACTTTAATACTTTTTTTTCTACTCATGCTGATCCTAGTTTAAAGATTATAAAGTTGTGCGTACACTCATGACAGTGTAGACTGTGGTCAGAGCAGGAGGGCCAGAGGAGGAGGGGGGAGTCCTGCTGAAGTTAACCCAGCAGTGATAAGGGTCTGTGGGCCTGTCGTCATGTTGTTGCCCCTTTCCTCCTCCTCTCTGATGTGGGGATGCCGCAGGATAGTGTTGACGTGTGGGTGCTTTGAAGAGACAGCTGCCTCCTGTATTCTCCAGCGTCCTGCTCATTGGCACAAGGGAAGTGAATGGGAGTCGCACTTGTGTCAGACATGTTGGAGATGGGAGTTTTCCTGTATCTTCAATGTGCTGTTGTCGACTCCAAGTGCTCAAATGTGATGCTTTACAAATGAGATAGTGGGTGTTTTGGATGTAGGTTAATCTATGGGTTATGTTTGTTTTGTCCATACTTATACCCCGAAAAAAGTGCTATCTATAGAAGGTCTGTCCTATTTACATACTGTCCATACAAGGTCATAAATGGATATACGGTGAGCTGTTTACAGGAAGGTACAATACGTCACTAAAAAGATGCTTGCAGTCACTGAAAAAATGTATTACAACACCTCTCGTCAACTGAAAGACATCTTAAAATAAGGACGTGTCACATTCTTACTGAGAAACAAGTTCAATATTTAAGGTCGATCCCAATAGCGTTAGCAACAGGTTTGATTGACAGCGTTGCTAAGCACCCGCTCCCTTCAAAACCAGGGAGCAGATTGTCTTTGGTTGCTATGATACTCGCAGTCGGAATTCTAAATATGGACGTTATGGGTGACATCACACTCACTTCTATGGTAGTCATGAGTCTTTACTTGTTTTCTCAGACATTAGTGAAAGCTTACGCCCCCTACTGTCTGACGCCTTCTCCAGGACTGCATCCCGTGTGTGTGTGATAAGGTGTATGCTCCCTCGTCACAATTCATGCTCCTTGGACCTCGTTTGTGGATCTTGATGGTCCTCTCTGATCCAGTGGTGAACCTGGTGACAGATTTGGCTGATTTCAGATGTTCCTGCTCTGCTTGTTCTTGTTCTTGTTCATTGCTTGTGTTTGTCTTTTGGATGTTTGTTTTGTGTTTTGTTTTTTCTGTTTCTCCTGTATATGTTTTGTTGCACGACAGACATGGTATCTCGTATATTATGTTGCATTTGTGTTTAAGTTGTGTTGCTACGATGCTAAAATTTCAACTAAGGAATCGGGAGAGGGAGTGATCAAGAAGAGGGAGAGGGTGAGAGAGGATGGGAATGAGAGAGAGAGAAAGAAGAGGGAAGGAGGGAGAGACAGAGAGGATGAAGAGGAAAATAGAATAGAACATTATCAAGTTTCTCATGCAACGTTTGTTTCAGGTTATGTGTGCACTATGTATTTTTTTCTGGTATCTCTTGGAATGTTCCACAGTATGGCATTAAATTCACCTCTTATTTCCACAGCGACAAGCAGACGACGCACCCAGCCCAAGTTACATGTTAGATCTGTGGAAAGGCGGCTGCACACATAGTGACATTACATGAGTTTTTGAATTTGATTTAAAAAAAAAACACAAAAAAAACCACTTGAAATTCATCAAATACAGATAGATAAGTTTAATGCCAGATTGTGGAATATTCCAGGGAAAGTAACAAAATCTTCATGGAGACAAGCAGGTAGTGGAACATCAACCAGATAAGTTACATAGTGCGTCTTTAATTGAATCTTTTAATCTTCTCCATGGAGATAAGTCTTCTGTTTTGACCCTCTTTATGAAAAAAATGTTGTGTTTTGCTTTTTCTCAGTGGATCCTACAGTTTTGTGTGTTTTGGTTGTTTCTGTTCAGTTGTAAAATTAACTCATGAGATTTGTCCCATATTTGAAACACGCTGAAATAATTTTCCTCTGTCGGGCTGAAAACTTTGTCATAGAACCAACCTGGCAACCGTCATAACAACAGGGTTTAAACTCCACTTTACTGTGTGTGTGTGTGACAGAGAACGAAAGAGGGTGACATAGAGAGAAAGAGACAGGAGGGAGGCAAGGGGGTGAGACAGAAATGAGGAAGAGTGGTACAGAGAGAAGGAGAGGAAGAGAGAGGGGCCGGAGGACGAGAGGGAGAGAGTGATGAGGGAAAGAGGAGAGGGAGTGGGGAAGAGAGGGAGAGAGAAATGAGAAAGAGTGACATAGACAGTAGGACAGGAAGAGACGGTAAGAGTAATGAGGGAAAGGGGAGGGGGAAAGAGAGTGGGAAAGAGAGGGAGAGTGGAGGAAGAGTGGCATAGAGAGAAGGAAAGGAAGAGAGGGGGAGAGTAACGAGGGAAAGGGAGGGGGAGAGAGAGTGGGGAAAAGGGAGGGGGAGAGGAGGAAGAGTGACATTGAGAGAAGGAGAGGAAGGGAGAGGGGCCAGAGGAAGAGAGGGGGAGAGTGACAAGAGAAAGAGAGGGGGCAAAGGGAGAGAGAGGAGGGAGAATGACATAGACAGAAAGAGAGTGGGACAGTGACGAGGGAAAGAGAGAGGAGAGAGAGTGGGGAGAAAGAGAGATGGGATTAGAGGTGGTAGGAATCGGGGAAGGGGAGAGAGAGAAGGGAGAGTGGGGGAGAGGGAGGGGGAGAGAGGAAAGGGAGGAGAGGAGGGAGGGGGAGAGAGGAAAGGGAGGAGAGGAGAGAGTGTGAGGAGGGAAAGAGAGGGGGGAGTGGGGAAGAGAGGGATGGAGAGAGGAGGGAGAGTGACATAGAGAGAAGGAGAGAAAGAGAGAGGGGCCAGAGGATGAGCGGGAGAGAGTGACGAGGGAAAGAGAGAGGAGAGGGAGAGACAGAGTGGGAAAGAGAGGGTAGGAGAGAGGAGGGATATAGAGAGAAGGAGAGGAAGAGAGAGGGACCGGAGGAAGAGAGAGAGAGGGAGAGAGAAGAGAGGGTGACATAGAGAGAAAGAGAGGAAGAGAGAGGGGCCAGAGGATGAGCGGGAGAAAGTGACGAGGGAAGAAGGGGGGAGGAGGAGGAGGAAGAGATACAGAGAGAGATGGAGAGGAAGAGAGAGGGTGACATAGAGAGAGAGGGGAGGCAGAGAGGGGGAGAGTAACGAGGGAAAAGGAGGGGAGGGGAGGTGAGAGAGTGGGAACGAGACAGATGGAGAGGAGGGAGAGTGACAGAGACAGAAAGAGAGTGAGGAGGGAAAGAGAAGGAGAGAGCGGGGCGAAAGAAAGAGAGAGAAGAGGAAAGGGAGCTCGATTCCTCTTTGCAGTAACAATGGGGACATTACACTGGCCCATTGTGACATAAACACACATTTGAGTTTCTTTGAGTGTTTCGTGTTCGTATAATGAGGATTTGAGCTGTTTCCATCTCCGTCTTATAAAACACATTTTAACACCACTGTCGAAGAGAGAGAACTTCAGTTTGCTGCTCTAACCAAGTCACGAGAACGATTTTAACACAGAAATGTATCGATTTTATGTTCACAATAATGAGCTCCATCTTTATTATGTGACCAACTGTGTAACTTTAACCTGTTTTATGTCGTATGTTTAATGTGAGGCAGGTCCCCATAATGTCTGTGTGTGTGCAGGTTATAGTCCCCGCAATGTGATAAATACCACCCGTGTGTGAGTTTTTCAGTTATCGACCGTCGCTCCGCTGTCGTCTGCTGCCCCACGTCCCAGAGAGAGAGAGAGCGCCCTGATAACAACATGTGTGAGAGAGGGGAGAGAGATGGAGGGAGAGAGAGGGAGAAAGAGGGAGAGAGAGAGGGGGGGAGAGTGAGGGAGAGGAATGGAGGGAGTGACAGGGGGGAGGGAGGGAGAGAGAGAGAGGGAGGGAGAGAGAAAGAGGAACAGAGAGAGACAGAGAGGAGAGAGAAAGGGATGAGGGAGGGAGAGAGAGTGAGAGAGGGAGGGAGAGTAATGGAGGGAGTGACAGAGGGAGAGAGAGGAACAAAGAGAGAGAGGGAAAGATAGAGAAAGAGAGAGAGAGGTTAGGGAGGGAGAAAGGGGGGAGGGAGAGTGAGAGAGAGAGGGAGGGAGAGTAATGGAGGGAGTGACAGAGGGGGAGAGAGGAACAAAGAGAGAGAGGGAGAGCGAAAGAGAGAGAGAGAGGTTAGGGAGGAAGAAAGGGGGGAGGGAGAGAGGGAGAGGAATGGAGGGAGAGAGAGAGGG
This sequence comes from Periophthalmus magnuspinnatus, assembly GCF_009829125.3. NCBI lineage: Eukaryota > Metazoa > Chordata > Actinopteri > Gobiiformes > Gobiidae > Periophthalmus > Periophthalmus magnuspinnatus. The sequence goes on along the minus strand of NC_047138.1, from coordinate 28,199,538 downwards.
AGGGAGGGAGACAGAAGGAGGAAGAGAGAGAGGGGGGCAGCGAGAGAGGGGGAGAAGGAGAGAAAGGGAGAAAGAGAGAGGGAGACGAACAGAGGGAGAGGGCGGGAGGGAGAGAGAGATGGAGAGGAATGGAGGGAGAGAGAGGGGGGAGTGAGAGGAATGGAGAGAGAGAGGGGGAGTGAGAGGAATGGAGGGAGTGACAGAGGGGGAGAGAGGGAGGGAGACAGAGGAACAGAGAGAGGGAGAGGAATCGAGGGAGAGAGATAGATGGGGAAAGAGAGCGGGAGGGGGACAGAGAGGGAAAGGAACGGAGGGAGGGAGAGCGGAGAGAGGGAGGAAGAGGAGAGGAATGGAGGCAAAGAGACAGGGACAGACGGAGAGTAATGGAGGGAGAGAAACTGGGAGAGAGAGAGGGAGAGAAATGTCTGGATTTATTCTTTGTACTTTAATTTGTTAATTGCTACCTCAATCTTTTGTGTTTTAATACTAAAAGTATCGTACTGCACAAAGAGCTGCTGTGGCTGTTATTCAACTTATGCCCACAGACTGTATAAAGAAGTGGACAAAGGGACTGTGACGTCACCCAGAGCTTTGGGCTCAGGTCAAATGAAGCTGATCCAGGCCGGCTAGTTATAGGGGGAAACTTATAGCCGAGGTGCATATGAGGAAGTCACATTATAATATAGACCATGGTATAAGAAACATTTTAAATCTGTCAGTTGGACAAAAAGTTGTAAGAGTGAAGACATTTCGCTGCTCATCCAGGCCACTTCTTCAGTTGTGGTCAGATCACTGCTGGACACTGCCTTATATCTGTCTGAGGAAAGAGCTAACTACACTGAAACTAAAACACCTATTGTTTACAGTTTCTGTTTGTAGGTTAAATCTGTTGAGCACCATTGGGCCTGAGTCATACTTAGCATAATCATTCAAGCCCCTAATGGGTACTTTCACGGCTATTAGCGTTATGGCTAGCCCTATTGTTTTATTTGTTTGATTTGGGTCTGAGGATGGAGAGATAGATAAGAGATAGATTATGTCTAAGGCCTCTATCCCTGCTCAAGGAAGAATTGTCTTTCCCTTTAAATAAGACCAATGCATTATTTCAACTTCCAAACCCATTAATACAAGTTACATTTTGTAACTGGGGGGATTTTTGTGTTTGAACAGCGCTGGTCTCAGGTCTATATCCACTTACAATGCCATCGCTGTATTCTTTCCAGTGCACCTATTTGTCTAATAAGGCAGTTTGCTGAACGCACTCTGCTTTTCCTATACCCACCGACTGCTCCTGGCATTCGAGCCGCGCCAACCCTCACGAGGCCAAGAGCAGGTGGAGCGGTGGAGAGCGAACGTGCAACCCAACCTCCTCCACACCCCCATACGCAGCCCTCCTCTCCCCCCCTCAAAGGCTGCAGGTAAATGGGATAATCTCGTGGCCCATCGCCCCCTCTCCCTGGATGCATGAAACCCAACCCCCCCCTCTCCACACTACCACTACTATAAGCACTACCTCTCCTCCCTCTCCTCTCTCTCTCCTCCCTCTCGTGCTATCTAATCGCAGTCCATTAGACGCCCCATTAAAATTCTTTTGTCCAATTTGGGAGGAATGAAGACACAATGGGGTCTTTTCAGATGGAGTTGGATTTTTATTACGCAGAGTGGCCGAGGAGAGCCACCCACCTCCATAGAAGCGCTGCCCCAGAGAGAGATGGGTAGGGGAGGCATGTTAAGTATATGAGACGGCTTGTAGACTCTATCGGGACAGGACATTTGGAGCAGAATTTATAATGGAAGTGAATATAGATGGGGACATACCTGCTGCCAGCTTGTGTCTAGCAGAGGTGGAACATAATGTAAAGTAAAAGTATTAAAGCGCTGTAGTAGTTAACCAGTAGTACTTTTTACATACGCATTATTTTATCTATCTATATATTTTTACTTTTATTATTTTTTTTCTCTGTATTTTGAAAATTACGAAAATAAACAGGGAAAAAAAAGTACAAATTTTAACTATCTGTACTATTTAACTATCTGTACTATTTACATGTTTTTTTGTTTGTTTTTTTTGTTTTTTTTCCCACAATGCGCCTTGAAAAGTAGGGTCCACCAGTGGTCACTAGACGAGTCAATATAGACCACAATGCATTGCGAGAGTTGGGAAAAACAACAGTGCAGGGTCTTTTTCCTTATGAATAAAACACTTAAATAAACGAACGATAATTTCCACATCTCAGACAAAAAATGTAAAAATCTAGTCAGTTTCCGTGAGATCCAGCTTGACAAAAACTTGTATGATTAATATTCGTCCATAAATACTTGTGCCTGTCCAATCTGATCATTATTTATGACAGTAATCAAGATTTATTAGAGTTTAGCCTTTAGACTTTTTTCACATGACCCGAAAATAGTGAGCTGAGTGTCTGAATTGCTCCGTGAAATGAGGGCACTATAGCGTCCACTAAAGAGTACAGGCCTGTGTAGTGAATGAGGGGTTAGGGGCTGGGGGGGACATTCAGACACAACCCAGGTATTGGTCAGTGTGTGTGAGTTTCCTTAAGACTTCTACCTGGAGTTGCTGGTCCTCTCCTATAATTACTGCACAATCTAAGAAGACACATTTGTTCTCCTTGGCTTCTTCCTGTGTGAACTTGATATTTGGATCCATAGCGTTAACATGTGCAGTAAAGGGTTCCAGATCTTGAATTTTGATTTTAGTCCAGTTGTCATTCCACGTAGTGATTCCAGTGCGTGGGTGGAGGGCCTGGAAACGAGGTCAACGCATTCTGTTCAAACCGTTCCGTATATAAATTAGCCATAATATGAGAGGACTGCTGCAGTGAGCCTCATCATTTCGGTCTTAAATTGTTCACGTTAACCCGCTCTACGTGATCCTGCTGTTTTTATTTCGTTATTTTGTCCATAAATCAAGATTTGAACATTAATAACAGACAATCGGGCACCTTCTTTCCCTCGTTAGCAACAGGTTTGATTGACAGCGTTGCTAAGCTCCCACTCCCTGCTAAACCAGCGGTGCAGTCACTCTGGATTGGCTCTTTGGTTGCTATGATACTCGGTGCACCAAATTCGCCCCTATAACTGTTAGCCTCGATGAGTTTCATTTGACTGGAGACGAACGCTATGGGCGACGTCACACTCGCTTAGTCCACTTCTTTATACGGTCTATGGTCTCCCCTCACAACTTTGAAAAATATAGAGCCAAATCTGTATTATTACTGTATATTTACCAAAGAAAAGTACTTCAAACACTCCATCTTTGTTATAGAAAGTACATCAGTCACATACACCGCTGACCTCTTTACCGCAGAAAAACACGCGTAAACACTAGTTAATATTAGACTATGTTATATTGATTCAAAGTCAAAGTATTGAGTCAAAGTCAGGATCAGATTATCAGCTCCTGTCAATCATTAGCTCTATTGTTGACTTTGTGTCCTGATAACACAGAGGAGCGTGAGAAACATGATACTAAATACTGCTCCTGCTGCTAGTACTAACACTGTTCTGAATATATTTGTGCAGCATAGCATCAGTGGTGGAAGGTAACAAAGTAAAAGTAGTAAAGTACATTTAACAGTGGGTACTTTTACTTTTACTTCACCACATTCGAGAGCAGTGTCTGTACTTTCTACTCCATTATATTGTTGAACTGGGCTGAAAAGTAAACAGTACATTCGTATGATTTAAGGGGTTATTTTATCATTCTGACTCAAGTTTTCGATGTCAAAGCAAAAATAAATACACAAAAAATGGATTTGTATCACTACTGTCGACCAAAATCTGTATCATTTTTTAATCACATATCACTACACTTGCACTATAAATAGCAACAGTTTTGTGAAATACTTTAGTTTTTACTCTTAAAGTACATTTTTAAAGAGATACTTAAATACTTGAGTAACTTTTTGTCCCTCTGTATCTGTACTTTTACTTAAGTAACAAAACTGAGTACTTCATCCAGAGCATACAGTTTTCTTCATAAAACTGGTGATTGAAAAACCAAAGGTGCGGGAGGGAAGGGGCGTAACCTTCAACGGTCTCGCTCCTGATTGGCTCTTTGGTTGCTATGATACTCGCGGTCGGGATTCCTAATATGGAACTCGGCTCCAAATTCTTCCGTATAACTGCTAGCCTTGACGGTTAGCTTCATTTGACCGGAGCCGAACGCTATGGGCAACGTCACAATCACTTAGTCCACTTCTTTATATGGTCTGTGGACACAATAGAGGTGATTCCAACAGAATAAATAGTTAAATTAAAATTCTCTTGATGTAGATCCTGTCGTAAACCCCGATAAAGACCTCAATCGCACAGAACCATTTTGGACCATGGTACTGACGGTAGCTTTTTCCATTTACTGCTCCATCACCAACTCCACACACAACTCAGAAATCATTTTTGAAGCATCCAGGAAATACGTTTTATTTCGTGCGGCGTTTGAAAGTGCCAATTTTAGCGGTGGCACCTTTTGGTTCGTTCAATATTTGTAGTTTTCATTTCCTCCGCGATGTGCTGCTGGGGGGCTGCTTTGCTGGTTCACTGTTTTGTGCCCATCTGTGCCATCTGAATGTGTTTGTGCCAGGCGCCGTGTGGGCAGCTGTCAGTTTCTGAATAAGGACGGATTTTCGACTGCTCTGAATCCTATTATTTTGAATGGGGTTGTTTCTTTCGCTGTGTGCGGTTTGGACATGTTGATTTTCATTTGACAAAGCAGGTGACAAAGAGTTATTATGGAGAAGGGAAGGACTGGTATCCCACTGTATAAAGAAGCAGTAGTGGAGGGAGTTTGTCATGTGAAGTTGACATGTTAATTCAACCAAAACACTCCACCAACTGAGCTACTGTCGCCCACAGTATTTCCTGTCGGTTGCTGTCAGGAAATCGCAGTCAATCGCTACGTTGTCGTTTGAGCCGATCATGTCTCAAGCTGTTCATATAGATATACAGTGTTCCCTCGTCTAACCCGCAATAGGCGAAATCTGCTTTATTTTTTACAATTATTATGTTTTGCAGCTGTAAAACCCCTCACCACACACTTTATACACTTTTCTCAGACAGGCATTAACATTTTCATATTTCTTTCCAAATACTATACTGTACTGTAAATAAAAATGACAGCTTTTAGAAATACTGTAACAATTAAAATTTTAATGATCAACTTACGAGGTTGGACACATAAGAAATGATTAATAGTGACTCGCGTGTTTCACAGTTCCTTTGACCACGTCACAAAGCTAAAGCAGACTCCATCCTTACAATGGTTTTCTTGCAGTTACAACCCTTTTTGTCCCTTGTTAAAACCTATTGCTGCTGTCGTCCTTATGTTATTGTCCTCCCTCTTTATGCGGCGAACCAAAGATTCATTTATTCTGCCCTACATGGCGCCATTACGCGTGACTTCTACCTTCCCTCAGCATGTCCAGAAGTCCAACTTTTTCTGTGATGGTCAGCATTTTCCTCTGCCTTTTGGGCACGGGCGCAGACGCCTTTGTCGGTGCAGAACGTTTCATCGACATTGTGGGTTCTGTCAGGGAGAAAATTTGCAAACAGTGCTGCGATCGAACATTTATGTAAATTTGGCTGAATGCATTCTGTACTGTACAGGAGACACGGCACGTCCCTTAGCCAATCAGGACACAGAACACATTGTGCGCTCATACACTGTAAAAAAAAAGCATGTAAAATTACACACAAAAAAATCTGCGAAACAGCGAGACCGCAAAAGGTGAACCGCGATGTAGCGAGGGACCACTGTACTCGTTTCCCTTTTTCATTCTGCCATTGCACCCATAATTCCTATCTCCACCGCAGCAGCAGAAGCACAAACCTCTTCAGCTTCTCCATCTCCTCATCTTCATCACTAGTTCCAGTAGAGAGGTATTTTCCTTAACAAATCTATACATCTCAAAAACCAAGTGCCAAAGTTCATTCAGTTTCAATAAGTCTCTCTCTCTCGATCAAAATACTAGTTAATGATTTTTGATTTCTGTAAAGAAGGTTGTGGGTTCTTTTCTCGGACTGACCAACCTTTTAAAGGGTTTCAATTTCCTGTTTATAGGTGCCATTTTGAGGACTTCTCACCACCCAACAGATATTTTGTTTTGAATTGATAATTGCTATTATAACAGCAACTACTATTCCAGTTCTTATTTTTTATTCAGTTTTGCATGGCTTAAATGACAAAATACATCAGCCTACTAAATTAATACTGATGTAAACTCCCAAAGTACCGCCTAGTCCCAATTATCTTTTGTACCCCTACCCCTTACCTTTAGCCCCAGCCCTAGCCATTCCCCTACCCCTTCAAAATTAAAGCTAAAGGGAAGTGGTAAGGCAAAGGGCTAAGAGGTAGAACGGGCATTAGCCATGTTCTAATGCTGTTATCTCCTCAAAAAAAATACCTGGAGTTGTGTTTTGTTTCATTCACACATGTTTGAGTAACCCTTTATTTCTAGTCTGTCTACGTCTCCAAAGCTCAAACTGCTCTGTCCCACCTTGTGATGTCATGAAGCTGTAGTTTTTAAGTTAACAGCTACTGTTTACCTTTAGATCAGTAGCGATTAGCAATTCCAGGACTCAAATCATCCAGAAGAATCTAGTAAAAGTGTATGGAGTTTAAAAACATAGTAGAGCACCTGTACTACCTGTATTACCACATGACATCACAAGGTGGAATAAAGTCTAAATATGCACAACACAACCCTCACTACGTTTTTGATGAGGAAACAACATTATAGCATAGGTCAGAAAACAACGTAATATGGGACATTTAAAGGCCAAAGCGGAGTTTCGGCATCACGGTAATGCTAACAACAACTAGCATGCCAAAAGTGCTCCAGCCTTACTTCCTGATCCACAGACAATAAAAAAAAAAAGCTGAATTATAATTAGATGCAGACAGCACACATGGATTTCATTTAGAGCTGCCTTTGCAATTGTTACAGACTTTATTACGTGAAACAAAGATATACTTTTGTAACAGTAACTTAAGCAGATTCCTGTCAGGTGTAGTAACCGTGATGTGAATGTAATTTCAGCTCCTCTGACACTCTCTCCTCCTCTGTGTACCTGCGCGCTGTCAATGTGCTTGGCATGGGAGCGCCAGAGCGACCAGCCCCTCCTCCATATTACCCATGAGCCCTTTCTCTCACCCCCGTCTCCCCTCTCCTTCCCACACAGCCACCATCGCACCACACTGTACCTGACACACACACAAGCTCTATGTGAACAAAATACATTTATATTCACGTTGCTATGGATGATTTTTTATTTTTTTAGACAAACTTTGGCTGTTTTTTGTCATTTCACCACACATCAAGACGCTATTCTTCACTTGTTGATTGGATAATGATATGTCTGTGTAATCCCTCAGTCCTCCAGGTGTGACCCATAGCAAAAAAAATAAATAAATAATTCTAAGTAAAGACGTCTTGCTGCTCATCCAAGCCGCTTCTTCAGTTCTGGTCAGATTACCGGTGGACACTGCCGTATATTTGTCTGAAGGGAGGAGCTAACTACATTGAAACTAGCGCACCTATTTGTTTAAAGTTTCTGTTTGTTGGCTAGGTCTATTGTGCTACATAAATAGGAGATAAATAATGTCTAAGGCCCTCATTCCTGTTCAAACATGGATAGTTTTTCCTGACAAAAGTTGCTTCTTTAACTCTCCCCTCAAACCATTTCTTTTCTTGGCTAAGATCTGCACCTCACTGTCTTCAAAGGAGTGGTTAGTGGCTTTGAGATGGAGATGAACAGCAGATTGGGGTCCTGAGCTGCTCTTGCGACGGCGTGTGAGCGACTGCATTTATCTTATTTCTTGAAACATAAAAGTTGGCTAATTTACATCATTACATAAACAAGTCAGATTATATTAAATCAATATATTTTCCTGCAGTTTTTAATCATCTATTTTGATTTTAGATATAAAAATAAATAAATAAAATGCAACGCTGATCGCCACCTGGTTGGAATGTTCCTCAATATGGCATGAAACGTATCTATCTCCATGGAGACACAAGTTACGGGTGAAGAGGTGAAGAGGCAGACTCACTCTTTTTTTGGCAATAGGGACACCGATAATTGAATACATGCAGGGTCGATATGTTTAATGAGACACTGTGGAACATTCCAGGTGGAAACAGTCAGGTGACAGACTCGTAAGTTACGTAGTGCACCTTTAAAAATGTCCCTCTCAAAACAAGTAAACTTTATAGCCAAACTTTATTTTCACAACTTTTTCCCCCCACAGCAGATGTTGTTCACAAATCAAACACTGTCACAGAAATAACACTGTGCTGGTAACGTCCCAAATGCAAAAGTGCTTCTGTGGCTCTGTGGATACCTGCCAAACTTCTCAGGACTGCCCTACTTTTTACAGCGTAGACAAAACTGTGAATCTGTAATCACATAAATGAAAGAATGATCATTTTAACTGTGTTTTTATCACTAGTTTATGTCAACAGGGAATTGTTAATTGCTACAACAAAAGCAACTGCGACTGCTATTCCAGTTTTTATTTCATATATACATTTTTATATATAAATAGCTAGTAGCTTTAATGTAAACACCCAAAGCCCAAACCCAATTCCCTTTTGCACTCCTACCCCTTCCCCTCAGCCCCAGCCCTATCCCTTACCCTACCCCTTCAAAATGAAAGCTAACAGGAAGGGGTAAGGCAAAGGGCTGAGGGGTAGGATTGGGACTGGGTCTAAATCCTATATGAATGTAATCTTAAAGGTCCTATATTACGCAAAATTGACTCTTGTGAGCTTTAAGTTATGTTATAATGTTTTTATCTCCTCTAAAACAGACCTGGAGTTGTGTTTTGTTTCATTCACACATGTTTGAGCAACACTTTATTATTAGTCTGTACATTTCCAAAGCTCAAAATGCTCTGTTCCACCTTGTGATGTCATGAAGCTGTAGTTTTTGAGTTAACAGTTAACCATTTACCTTTAGTTCAATAGTGATGAGCAATTCCAAGGCTGAAATCATCCAAAATAATTCTAGTGATGGTGTATTAAGTTTAAAAATACAGTGGAGCACTTCCTGTATTACCACATGACAGAGCTATTTGAATGTGTAACTGAATAAATGAAAGAAATATAATTTAACTGTGTTTTTTATTATGAGTTTATTTGAACAGGGATTTCAGCTACAGCTAGTTTCCAAATATTATCTCCAGGCAATCTGTAGAGTACGAGCAATATACAAAAGACTATAGTTTACATTACATAAAGGTTGGTAATAAAGAAAATACATAAAAGCAAAGGCAAATGAATACCGTAAATTTCGGACTATAAGCCGCTACTTTTTTCAACTTTTATACAATAGTGCGGCTGATTTATAGATTTTTACTGCCTAACGGCCACTGGGGGGCACTCTAACAGTAAATGCAAAAGTGAGACATGGGGAAAGATTATGAACTGATGCTTTTCAGACACAGTTTAAAAGAGAAAAAAAAGCGTTTCCTAAATTAAAAAAAAACAAACAAAAACTTCTGTGTACTATCTTTCTGTGTAAATATCACATGTTACAACTGCGGCTTATATTCAGGTGCGGCTTATATATGTACAAAATTGATTTTCTTTTCGAATTTGGCTGGTGCGGCTTATATTCAGGTGCGCTCTATATTTCGCTCTATAGTCCGAAATTTACGGTAATCTCCATGGAGAGGATCAGGTGGTTGTCCCTCCACATAAAAGTAACACAGTGCACCTTTAAAAACATAACCCTCACAAACAGAGACTGCATACATAAACGGACCTAGCTAACCTGCTAGCCGCCGCGTTCCAAATAGGAAGTGAGCATGGGCGCGCTTCGGACTCCGTCGACTCTGGCCCCTCCCTCTGTACCTGCTGCTGTCAGACTTGTCATTTTGGTCTGAAAATGTTTGTATTGACCCACTCTACATGATCCTGATGTTTTTATTTAGCTATTTTGTCCGTGAATCGCGATATGAACATAAATAACAAACAAATCAGGCGCCCAGATTGGCTCTTTTGTTGCTATGACACTCGCGCTTGGAATTCGAGATGTGGACAACAACACACAACATGTAATCTAGCAGTTTTTCCCTGCTACAGATGCTAGTCACAAACCAATCAGTGTAACAGAATTAAAACTGTGTCGACGACGTCCCGTAGGCAAACGTACCTTACCTTAACTCGTCGTGTTGATATCTAACTTACATCTGCCCTTGTTTTACAGCTGTGCAGACAAAACGATTTGAATCTTCCTCAAATGTTGTTTTTGTTTTGACTGCGCTCCCCACAGACGCCCATGTTCTTAATTAAATCTCACATTCTTTCTTTACGGCGTCGATTAATCACAAATTAATTAAAAACAAAACAATAAGAGCCAGATGTTGTCGCGCACCACAAGAGGGATTTGCGCTGGTGATGTTTCTCAATGTAACAGTGTGGTCCGTAAACAGCACATCAATCCATCCAGACTTGTTTTTCACTGTCAGGATGGAGGATTTTGGTTAAATATTTTTACTGTGCAAAAAGGAAATGAGCTTCAGCCACAAATGCAACAGGAAGTGAGTGAGAATTTAAAACTTACTGTTCAGACTTTTGTGTAAAGCGGCTCACTCGCCCTCATCTGATTATAGACATTAATGAACTGTAATCAAGTCTCTCCCCTCTCTCTCTCTCGTTCTCTCACGCTCTCTGTCTCACTTTCTCCCTCTTCCTAACTCTCCCTCACTTTCTCTCGCCCGCACTCTCGCACACTTTCTCTCACTGTCCTCTCTCGCACATTCTCTCACTCTCTCTGACCCTCACACACTTTCTCTCACACACTCTCGCCCGCACTCTCTCACACTTTCTCTCACTCTCCTCTCTCGCACACTCTTGCACACTCTCTCACACTCTCTCTGACCCTCTCGCCCTCACTCTCTCACTTTCTCTCACTCTCCTCTCTCGCACACTCTTGCACACTCTCTCACACTCTCTCTGACCCTCTCGCCCTCACTCTCTCACTTTCTCTCACTCTCCTCTCTCGCACACTCTTGCACACTCTCTCACACTCTCTCTGACCCTCTCGCCCTCACTCTCTCACACTTTCTCTTACTCTCACTGTCTCTCTAACATGCTCTCTCTCGTTCTCTCTCTCTCTTTCCCTAACTCTCTTTCACCTTTCACTCTCTTTCCTCTCACATCTCTCCTCTCTCACTCTTTCCCTCTCTCTCGGTCGCTCTCACTGTCTCTCACCAAATTTCTCTCTCTCTCGCTTTCTTCCTAACTCCCATTCTCGGAGAGACATCTTCTCTCTTTCTCACACTTTCTCTCAGTCTCACTGTCTCTCATGCTTTCCCTAACTCTCTCTTACTCTCTTCATCTCACATCTCTCACTCTTTCTCTCTCACACACCTCACTTTCTCTTGCTTTCACGGTTGCTCTCAATGTCTCCAATGTCACCTTCTCTCACCCTCTCTCCTTAACTCTCTTTTACTGTCTCTTCTCTCTCACACACCTTCTCTCACTCTTTCTCCCTCACTAACTCTCTTTTACTGTCTCTTCTCTCTCTCTCTCACACCTTCTCTCACTCTCTCCCTCGCTAACTCTCTTTTACTGTCTCTTCTCTCTCTCACACCTTCTCTCACTCTCTCTCTCCCTCACTAACTCTCTTTTATTGTCTCTTCTCTCTCTCACACCTTCTCTCACTCTCTCCCTCGCTAACTCTCTTTTACTGTCTCTTCTCTCTCTCACACCTTCTCTCACTCTCTCTCTCCCTCACTAACTCTCTTTTACTGTCTCTTCTCTCTCTCTCACACCTTCTCTCTCTCTCTCTCTCTCCCTAACTCTCTTTTATTGTCTCTTCTCTCTCACACACCTTCTCTCACTCTCTCCCTCACTAACTCTCTTTTACTGTCTCTTCTCTCTCTCTTTTACACCTTCTCTCACACACTCTCTCTCCAAAAGTCTCTCGCACACTCTCTCACTCTCTCTGTCTCTGTCTAACTAACTCTTTCTCTCTCTATGTGGTCCTCAAAATGGCACCCTTGTGTTTTAGCCTCCAGTCGGCCGCTCTGCCCCCGGTTGGATCCCTGTTACTCCTGCTGAGGTGTTATTGAGAGTCCACAGGGGGGCGCAGGTGCAGATGGAGAGGCAGGTAAACTGTGTCGTGTCTGAGGAGAATCACAGCGCGGTAAAAATGGAGATGTCTGAAGACAGTCCAGTGTAATTCTTCTGTTCAGAATACAGTCTTAGTAAAGAATCAAAAACAAAAAAAGGTCATTATTTGTCTATAAAAATGTACTATAGATTTTTTGTGTTGTAGGGTCCACCACCTGCTTGTCGCCATGGATTCTTAATGCTAGAATGTTCCACAGAATTGCATTAAACTGTGGACTTTTCCAGGCAGAAGTGGTCAAGATTGAGTAGATAATCTAATAAATGAGTAATCTATACATTATTTGAAGCCAGTGTGTAACTTTTTCGGCTAAAATAGAAGTATGTTTTATTTATTCATTTTGGTTTTGTTCGTTGTAGTGAAAAAAAACAAAACAACAACAAACAAACAAACAAACAAAACAAAACGTGTCCTTACTATGAGCAGGCTTGCATCTCCACAAACCTGACACTTATTTGGCCTGGAGACGGGCCTCCTCCTGCTTGTTTCCATGGAAATGTTGTTCCTTTAGCTATAATGTTCCACAGTATGGCATTAAACGTGTCCATCTCCATGGCGAATGTTCTGAAGTGTGGTTTGAACTTCTATTCCATTGAATCATGCAGGTGACATGCCACCTCCAGAAAGTTACACACTGTACCTTTAAAGTGAGATGTGCACAGTGTTATTTTTATGGTATGTGACAAATATACTTTCACTCTCATCTCTCTCTCTCAATCTATATTTCTTCTTCTCTTATACACCTTCTCTTTACCCCCTATTTTTCTTTCTCTCCATCCCCCCTTTATACCTATATTCTGTTATATACCTTCTCACTACCGTCTCTCTATTTGCTTTCTCTCCATCTCCTCTCTTACTTTATACCTACCTTCTCCGATATACATTCTCTTTACCCCTCTCGTTTACTTTCTCTGTCTCTCTCTCTACTTCTTTTCTTATATAGCTTCTCTCTCTCTGTCTTCTATCTCTACCTCATCTTCTCTTATATATCTTCTCTCTACCCCCTCTTTTTCTTCCTCTCATCTTCTCTCTCTCTCTCTACCTCTTCTTCTCTTATGTACTTACTCTTTATCTCTTTTTCTTTTTCTCCACCTTCTCTCTCTCTTCATACCTACCTTCTCCTATATACATTCTTTTTAACCTCTCTCCTTTTCTCTCTCTGTCTCTCTCTCTCTACTTCTTTTCTTATATAGCTTCTCTTTACCCCTTCTTTTTCTCTGTCCATTTTCTCGCTCTCTTTATACCCGTCTTCTCTTATGTGCCTTCTCACTACCCCGCCATCTTTCTCTCTTATATCTCTCTCTCTATACAACTTCTTCTTTTATATACCTTCTCACTACTCCCTCTTTTTCTTCCTGTTTTTCTTTCTCTCCATCTTCGCTCTCTCTTTATAACCATCTTTTCTTCTTCTGTCTATCTTCTCTCTCTTTCTGTATACATCTTCTCTTATATACCTTCTCTTCTTCTCTTATATACCTTCTCTAGCACTTCTCTTTTTCTTTCTCTCTCTCTATACATCTTCTCTTATATACCTTCTTTTTATATATACCTTTCTTTTTCTTTCTCTCATCTTCTATTTTTCTCTCTAAAACTCTTCTTCTCTTATATACCTTCTCTACCCCCTCTCCTTTTCTCTCTCTCTCTTTACACCTCTTTTTCTCTTATATACCTTCTATACCTCTCTGTTTTTCACTCTCTCTTTCTCTTTACACCTCTTTTTCTCTTATATACCTTCTCTACCCCTCTGTTTTTCACTCTCTCTCTCTTTACACCTCATCTTCTCTTATATACCTTCTATACCCCTCTGTTTTTCACTCTCTCTCTCTTTACACCTCTTCTTCTCTTATATACCTTCTATACCCCCTCTCCTTTTCTCTCTCTCTCTCTTTACACCTCTTTTTCTCTTATATACCTTCTATACCCCTCTGTTTTTCACTCTCTCTCTCTTTACACCTCTTTTTCTCTTATATACCTTCTATACTCCTCTGTTTTTCACTCTCTCTCTCTTTACACCTTTTCTTCTCTTATATACCTTCGCTACCCTCTCTTTTTCTTTCTCTCTCACTTTACGCATCCTCTTCTCTCATATACCTTTTCTCTACCCTCTGTCCTTTTCTTCCTCTCCATCCTCCTGCCCCCCCCTCCCTCTATCACTTTTCCTCCCACTCATTCTGACCTCGAGGGACCGGTCCCTCCATCCTCGTGCCCCGAGGAGGAGCTCCACATGAGTCCAGGGGTGCGAGGGAGCGACTGTTGCCCGGGGACAGGCCTGATTTAGGGGCATGAGCTGAGAGAAAGGCCCCCCGCTGTGGAGGGAGGACCAGAGGGAGGAGGTTCGCTCAGTGGACAGTCATGTTCTTCCTGGAGAGGTGAGATGGATGTGCCCAGAGGAAAGAAAGCGTCCTGAATCCATCTAGAGTGTGTGACAGGAACAAGCTCGCTGTTTTCAAGGTGTAAATGAGAAAAGAAAGTGGATCAGACTCGTGAAAAGTATCGAAAACCAGATACTTATCGATACTAATAGCAGTATCCAAACTAGAAACTCATTTGAGCAGGTATCGATACTGAAAAAGTCGCATTCACGGGACAGAAGTGAACCTTTCCACCATTGGTTAATGCCATACTGTGGTACATTTCAAACAAATCAATATTATTTTCAGATCAGAATTTGGTAGACCCTGCAGCAGAAACGTTACATTTAACAGCATGAGGTTAAAAACAGGAGTTAACGAACTACGCCCATAACGGTTATAGCGGCAAATTTGGAGCCGAATCTCATATTCCGTCCGCGAGTATCATAGCAACCAAAGAGCCAATCCGGACCGAGGCTGTTTAAGGTAACGCTGGTTCAGCCGGGAGCAGGTACATAGCAACGCTGTCAATCAAACATGTTGCTAACGCTAGCCGGAGCGACCTCGGGGAAAGAATTTGATTGATTTGTCTGTTATTAACGTTCATATCTTGATTTACAGACACAATAGTGAAATAAAAACACCAGGATCACGTAGAACGGGTTAAAACGAACATTTTAAGACAATAAAAAACAATAAAAAACAATAAAAATAAATAAATAAACAATAATAAAAATAAAACAACAACTCAAAATGACAAGCCTGACAGCAGCAGTTGCAGAGAAAGGGGTGACAATTTTTCCAATAGAAAGCGAATTGGAGCCACCAATACTCACTTCCTGTTTGTTACGCGGCGGCTAGCATGTTAGCTATGTCTATTTATGTATGCAGCCTATGTTTTTAGAATCTTTGTCATCTCCCAAATCTACTGGTATCGTGTGGAATTCCAGATAAAATATAAACAACTCCAGCAGCTGCGCGGAACATTTCGGAGTCTCTTAAATGTATCTATAGCCTTTTTGATATAGAAAGAAATATCTGCACTAATTCAAAACACAAATTCTCACCAATAATGACATATTCTTTAATGCCAAAACACCAAACTTTCCAGGGCCTGTAGACATGGCTGCTCATTGATTTGTGAGTTGGCGGTTTGATTGGCACACAATGCAGATGTGTGGGCAGCGGGTGGCATCTGGAGCAGGCTGAGTGGGCCGAGCACGGGGGGGGGAGGGGGAAGGGAGGAGGAGGAGGGAGGAGGGATGAGGGGGGAGGAGGAGGGAGGAGGGAGAGAGAGAACCACTCCTTTATTTGAAGTGAAGGAAAACTGCGCCGGTTTGACAGGAGGAGGAAGACAACAAGCGAGCGTAATCAATCAAACCCCTGCGGCGCTAATACGGGGGCTACGCTAAAGGTACATCGCGAATTTGACTGGAAAATAGTTTTTAAAATGAACGAAACTGAAAAAAAACAAACAAAAAAACCCCAAAAAAAACCCTGTCTTTTCTACTGATTGTCTTGGTAACAAACAGGGAGGCTTGTTGATCTTACTCTTTAAAGGTCCACCATGTAACTTTTCTGCTTGTCTCCATGGAGATGATATTGTGTTGTCTGGGAAGTTACAGAAAACGGCATTAAACACGTGTACTTGGCGTTTATTCAACTGCGCGTGTCGTTATTGCTCCGAAATACCTTGAAAAACATGCAATTCGTAACCAACGGTGTGTCGCTTTCCCATAGATCTGGCCCGTAACTTGTCCTGCAATATTGCGTAACATTCTGGGCACAGCATTAACATCTCCATGACAACCACGCGGAGGACCCTAAACCACAAAAATTAGAACTAACTGATTTTTACCATCTTAAAAACATGAAAAACAGAACTATTTGCATTCTGAACATCCTAATTACTCACCGCGATGAGTTTATAAGCACTTTTTTTGAGACCGGGGAGGAGATTTGTCGTCACGGTAACGCCAACAACAACTAGCATGCTAACAGTAATACACAAAGCAGACTTATTTTGACCTCAAGAGCTGCTTATACAATACGTCTGTGCTGGGGCAAGACACATTTTACTCAAATACATGGTAAAAAAAAATGGTACGAGGCCTTTAAGTTACTATAATCACACATTCCCAGTCCTCCACCTTCTCCACCTCCACCCCATCTCCCCTGGATGTTGTACCCAGGAAAAGATGTCCGTGTGTGGGCAGGTGGGTCATTGTGTTCCACCTCAGCTCCCTCAGCTCCACAGTGTCACAACAGCAGCCATTATAACCTCCCTGACAAAGGTATCTGTATTGTGACGCTTTTAAAAAAGGAGGGGGATTGTGTCCGCCGAACCGGAAAACCACCACCACCACCGCCACCACCACCACCCTGCTGCCCGCGTGTCCTTGGGCAACGCGTGATTATCTGTCCGACCTCAAGTTACAGTGTGTGAAGACAATAAGCAGCTTTGTTTCAGTGTTTAACCCACGATTGTTCTTGTTATATTAAAGGGCCTATATCACACTGTTTTCTGATCTATGTTATAATGTTGTTTCCTCGCACTCTGTTCCACCTTGTGATGTCATGCGGTGATACAGGAAGTGCTCCATTGTGTTTTAAAACTCCATACACCTTCACCAGAATCACTTGAATAATTTCAGACCTGGAATTGCACAATCTCTATTGAACTAAAGGTAAAATGAGCTGTTAACTTGAAAACTACCACTTCATGACATCACAAGGTGGAACGGAGCATTTTGAGTTTTGGAGATGTAGACAGACTAATAATGCAGGGTTAATCAAACATGTCAGAATGAAATAAACAGCTTTATAATATGACTTTAAGATCACAACAGTCCATTTTGTGTAGTATTGAACCTTTAAGTTAACAATTTCAAAATAAGACTGGGCTGTTTATTAGCTGTTTCTTTATAATATGACTTGGAATGTTACACAGTATGGCATTAAACCTATCTATCGCCAAGGAAACAAGAAGGTGACACCACTAGGACATGTTACTGGTCAGATCTGTGGCGAGAATGCAACATTTTTAAGGTATACCTGGCCATGAAAACACTTTAAGAATAGAATATATTGTTTAATGCCCTATTCTGAAACATTCCAAAGCAGACTAATAACAATAATGGAGATGAGAAGATGATGTGCACGCCACGAGAAAAGTTGCGTAGTGCACCTTTAAATGGTTTTGAAACTTAAAATGTCAACACTGGTGTAAGTAAAAACATTGTTGGTTGCATTCACATAATATTACAAGGCTCTGTTTACAGTAGCACGCTAGCTAGCTCACTGTGCGTTAAAGCTAACAGTCACTTTTATTAAAATTGGAAAACATAAAATACACAACTTACCCTAATTCAAATTAATTAAAATCAGCACTACCCAATTATGTTTATATGTAGAATACTTCAGTTTGTGGTGTTGTTTTAATATTTATTATGCCTCAAAGTTAGCATTAGCATTAGCACTGACACACAAACATGTCACTTTCTAAAAACAGTGTCTCTGGTGAAGTATTGTTTTTATTTGTGTAGTGTTTAACATGTTGTCAGTGACATCCACCTGCATCTTTAAATATTTATACATTTTAGTGTGACTCTGTAAAAACCTCACACAGATAAAACTGGACAGGAAGTGGTGACGCTAACAGTGAGGTTGAAGGTCATAAGATTTGTGGCTCATTAGACGGTGAATCTCCCCTAGAGTCACACGGACTCTGCTCCATCTGAAATCAGGACATCATCAGTAAACTCCTAATCGCATTCATAACATCACAATTTACCCTCGTAGAGAGAAAGAGACAGATAAAGAGCCCCTCCTCCCTCTCTCTTTCTCTCTCTCTTTCTCTCGTTGTGATGGACCACCTCCCATGGGGCCGATACGAGACCTGTGTGGGAGTCTCAGACCTGGTCCACCCCAGATCTAAACCCCAAACAAGACCAGCTGGACCCCCCAAACAACAAGGTTTTGTCTG
This sequence comes from Periophthalmus magnuspinnatus, assembly GCF_009829125.3. NCBI lineage: Eukaryota > Metazoa > Chordata > Actinopteri > Gobiiformes > Gobiidae > Periophthalmus > Periophthalmus magnuspinnatus. The sequence goes on along the minus strand of NC_047138.1, from coordinate 28,181,043 downwards.
AGAGAGGGAGAGAAGAAGAGAGAGAGAAGGGAGAGAAGCAAGGGTGAGAGGGGAGAAAGAGAGAGAGTGAGGGAAGGGAGTTAGAAAGAGAGAGGGAAGGGAGAAAGAAAGAGAGAGAGAAGGGAAGGGAGAGAGAGGGAGAAGGGAGAGAAAGAGAGGGAAGGGAGACAGAGCGAGAGAGTGGGAAGGGAGAGAGACAGAAAGGGGGAAGAGAGAGTGAGAGGGAAGGGAAAGGAGTGAGAGAGAGCGAGGAAGGGCGAGAAAGAGAGGGAAGTGGGGGAGAGTGGGAGAGAGAGAGGGAACGGTGAGAGAGAGGCGGGAGAGAGGGACAGAGAGGGAAAGAGAGAGACCGGACAGAAAGAGAGAAGGTAGAGAAAGAGAGAGAGAAGGGAGAGAGAGGAAAAGTAGAGAGAGGGAAAGAAGAGAGGAGAGAACGAGAGCGAAGGGAGAGAGAGAGAGCGCGAGAAATAAAGAGGGAGGGAAGGGAGAAAACAGAGGAGGCAAAGGGAGAGAGATAAACAGGGGAGAGAGGGAGAAAAAGAGAAAGGAGGCAGAGTGAGGGAAGGGAGAGAGAAAGGGAAGGGAGAGAGAAGGAGAAGAGAGAGAAAGAGAGGGAAGGGAGACAGAGCGAGAGAGTGGGAAGGGAGAGAGAGACAGAAAGGGGGAAGAGAGAGTGAGAGGGAAGGGAAAGGAGCGAGAGAGAGGGAGGAAGGGCGGGAAAGAGAGGGAAGTGGGGGAGAGTGGGAGAGAGAGAGGGAAGAGTGAGAGAGAGGCGGGAGAGAGGGAGAGGCGGGAGAGAGAGGGAAAGAGAGGGACCAGACAGAAAGAGAGAAGGTAGAGAAAGAGAGAGAGAAGGGAGAGAGAGGAAAAGTAGAGAGAGGGAAAGAAGAGAGGAGAGAACGAGAGCGAAGAGAGAGAGAGAGCGAGAAAGAAAGAGGGAGGGAAGGGAGAAAAGAGAGGAGGCAAAAGGGAGAGAGATAAACAGGGGAGAGAGGGAGAAAAAGAGAAAGGAGGCAGAGTGAGGGAAGGGAGAGAGAAAGAGAGAGGGAAGGGAGAGAGAAGGAGAAGAGAGAGAAAGAGAGGGAAGGGAGACAGAGCGAGAGAGTGGGAAGGGAGAGAGAGACAGAAAGGGGGAAGAGAGAGTGAGAGGGAAGGGAAAGGAGCGAGAGAGAGGGAGGAAGGGCGGGAAAGAGAGGGAAGTGGGGGAGAGTGGGAGAGAGAGAGGGAAGAGTGAGAGAGAGGCGGGAGAGAGAGGGAGAAGGGAGAGAAAGAGCGGGAAGGGAGACAGAGCAAGAGAGTGGGAAGGGAGAGAGACAGAAAGGGGGAAGAGAGAGTGAGAGGGAAGGGAAAGGAGCGAGAGAGAGCGAGGAAGGGCGAGAAAGAGAGGGAAGTGGGGGAGAGTGGGAGAGAGAGAGGGAACGGTGAGAGAGAGGTGGGAGAGAGAGGGAAAGAGAGGGACCGGACAGAAAGAGAGAAGGTAGAGAAAGAGATAGAGAAGGGATAGAGAGGAAATATAGAGAGAGGGAAAGAAGAGAGGAGAGAACGAGAGCGAAGGGAGAGAGAGAGAGCGCGAGAAATAAAGAGGGAGGGAAGGGAGAAAACAGAGGAGGCAAAGGGAGAGAGATAAACAGGGGAGAGAGGGAGAAAAAGAGAAAGGAGGCAGAGTGAGGGAAGGGAGAGAGAAAGAGAGAGGGAAGGGAGAGAGAAGGAGAAGAGAGAGAAAGAGAGGGAAGGGAGACAGAGCGAGAGAGTGGGAAGGGAGAGAGAGACAGAAAGGGGGAAGAGAGAGTGAGAGGGAAGGGAAAGGAGCGAGAGAGAGGGAGGAAGGGCGGGAAAGAGAGGGAAGTGGGGGAGAGTGGGAGAGAGAGAGGGAAGAGTGAGAGAGAGGCGGGAGAGAGGGAGAGGCGGGAGAGAGAGGGAAAGAGAGGGACCAGACAGAAAGAGAGAAGGTAGAGAAAGAGAGAGAGAAGGGAGAGAGAGGAAAAGTAGAGAGAGGGAAAGAAGAGAGGAGAGAACGAGAGCGAAGAGAGAGAGAGAGCGAGAAAGAAAGAGGGAGGGAAGGGAGAAAAGAGAGGAGGCAAAAGGGAGAGAGATAAACAGGGGAGAGAGGGAGAAAAAGAGAAAGGAGGCAGAGTGAGGGAAGGGAAAATGGAGGATGAATACTTCCTCTGCACACTGTGACTGGATCCAACCTGAACAATTAGAACAACAAAAAATCTGAAGACTGTGTTCACTAGAGCTACAAAATAAGGAGAGATGATTTCAAACGACAAGGAAGCACAGACCAAACATCACACCATCCATCTCCAAACCGTCTGTAACAGCATTTTGTGAAAAGTGAAACACAGAACTAGGTTTGCCGTGGTCCAGACTTACTCCTCACTTCACCTTATGCATCCTTATTATTCACCATGATGAGTTTATAAGCACTTTTCAGAACTTTCAGAGACCAGTACAGAGTTTTGCTATGTACTAACAACAACTAGCATGCTAACACGCACTTCCAGATCCCCGGACAGTACACTATTTTGCCTTCAAGAGCTGCTTATACAAAATATCTGTACTGGGCCAAGACACATTTTGTTTCTTAGAGAGTATAATTCGCAGCATTTGTAGTTTGTATATGTCACATGTTCTATTTGCTGTACATTTTGTTGTATAAAGTGACATTTTTTTCTCCATTTCCGGCCTTTCCACATTGACGGATGCCTGTAAGTTCAAGTGTCACCCCATAAAACCCCATAAACCTGTGTAATATTACAATAACGGCACGTGACAATGATCCAACAGAGCTGCTATAAACACTGCGCTTTGTCAATCACGCAAAGTGCAAACGCGTGTAATGTTTTCCCCGGGTCACGCTCAGACTTGTCCTTAATACAATCTATGGACCGGGACAGCAAGAAACGCGCGCGCTCGTGTCCGCTAGGTGGCGACGTTGCTCCGGGACTGTCACCTTTAGCTGTGCGCGCGAGTTCAGCTGGTGGTTCGTGCAGGCTCAGCACAATGTGACTTTTGGAGCGAGGACAGAGGACAAAACTGACGCATATGATCGTATTGTTTGGCTAGAAATGTACAAAATGGACACCTGTGAAGACCTTAAGACTTTGGATATGAGTGTTTATAACTGGGTCAAGGTTACTGCTACAGATAAAGTTACAGTCCTTTGTTTGGATGGGTTTTGGGTTGGTGTTGTCCTCGCGTAGCCTGTATACGGATTTGGGGGGTGAAAAGTAGCTTCAAATGTGTGTCAAAAATCAATGTATGCTGTGTCAAAATCAGAAATGAATGAATAACAGGTTTCTATATGTACAGTTTGTGCGTTTTGGTGATATACGCGGAGAATTACGCACAGGTTCAGTTGGCTAAATATGGCACAAACGCGCGCCTGTCACTAACTTGTTTATTGTGATGGTTGAAGGGGGGTTGTTAACGATTACTGCCCCATTGCCCTCCTCCTCCTCCCCCTCTTTCTTTCTTTATGTCTTTCTTTACCATTGCGTTTCCTATATGGAAGTCCGGACTCCCCACACTACCACCGCCACCACCTCCACCACCACCACGCGCTCGCTTCTTTTTAGTCCCCGCCTCCAATGCTCCTCTGCTCCGCGAGCTCTGTGCCTCTCGGATCCGTTCGCCACAGTCAGACCAATATTCCACTGGGAAGGACGCACACGTACGGACGCAGACGCACGCACACACACACAAGCGCGCGAGGAGAGAGAAAGCGAGCGAGTCTGCGGAGTGCGCGAGGGGGAGAGAGGGAATGAGAGAGAGAGACCTGTAAGAACAAGCGACAAGAGACGAAAACGAGGACTAAAAACCGGACCCAAATGGCACCCATGGATTCTAGGATTGTGTTCGCTGTTCTCGTTTTGGGGATTTTTACGCTCGTGTCTTCAGCGCGAATATATCCCCCGAATGAAGGTAGGATAAGGGCAGCGGGACGCGCACAAACTGCTCCGGGACTTTTTGGGGCTTGCTTCAGCTGGTTTCAGTGTCAGTGGTTCTTGATTAAGCTGTGCGCGGAAAGGGAACTCCGAGGTGAAATCGTAAAAGACACGGTTTGGCACAATTACGCACTGAAGGTTATCTGGATTTGGGGAGCGCGGAGTCGAACGCTGCATACTGATTTCTGTTCCGAGCGTCAATTGTGAAGACTTAACACACAAAAAACGAAGGGATATAAAACACTTGTTCTTTTGCTGTCTAGCGCTCGTGCAATTGTGCTTTTTGGAACATAGTTAGACCCTAATTTGGCAAGAAGAATTTCACACTTGTCCAAAAACACCCAGCGCGTTACAGTGTCCAGTGAAAGTCGCTGCAAAAATCTGCCTTTTTACGCATTAGATCAGTATCAAAATAACCCCGTTTTCCAAAGTGTGTCCACAAAAATGTCCAAGCAAAAGTTTCATGGCACCAGCTGAAGTAATATCACGATGACATTAAATTAAAAATGTCAAACGGGTTGTCTAGTTAGAGATAGATTCGATTCGGAATTGGTTTTGAGATTGCATTAATGGTGCAAATGGTAAATTGCGCAGAGTAGACTTTTTGGCACAAGCTCTCCAGCCGTGTTCATGAGACGGATAGAGTTTTTACTGGTGTAGTACTCACAGGGCCTGGTACAGACTGTGTAAAATGGGATCCACACATGTTAAACCAACTTATGTTTAATGCATGAAGCTTGGATTTTATTGCTGTATGATAAAAAATTAAAAAAATTTAAAAAAAAAATCCTAAAGAACAACTCGCGTGCCAAAAAGGCTCCAGGGACTTGTTTACACATTAATTATCACCACATGCGTTCATTGCTTTTAATTAACAACAAATGGCTCGTATCTATCAAATTAATTACGTTTATGACAAGACCTTCAAATTGTCTATAATTATGTTAGATTAAACATGCAAATTCAGTATTTTTTCCTCTTTTAAATCAGTTTTGGTCTATAAGCTTTTGTTTGGAGTCTTTTTTTAATCTTTTATTTTTGTTTATTCTAAAACTGCACTATTTAATTTCACTTTTATTATTCAAAATTCCGAAATGTCTTTTACAATTTAGTTTAAATTCAGAAATAGTCTCAAATCTTCCTCTTCTAAGTGTCACGCTGTGTTAAAACAGGCCTACGTCAGTTACGTCGTGGATCAATCCTGCGCGTAATGTACACACGGCTCCATAACAAATGTGCTTGGATGTAGACATCAAAACCCGTGCCATTTATCAAGGGCATTCTGTGCCAACGTGCCAGAACTGCGCAGACGCCCGGCTAATTGATTTGATCACATCTAACATGCCACACATCAGACGCATAGCCAAGAGAGGGAGGGAAAAAAACACAAAAAACTAAAAAAAACACGGGAACATTTTAGAAACACGAGGGAATTCTTAGTCAATCCATTCAAACGGCTTAAGCTGGACAAATATTTACTCTCTCGTGCTCTATAAATCTCTTTGCGCAGTGTTTTTCCACTTTGATTGATAACTGTAATCTGTTTGACTTTTTCAAACTTTACGCACGCGCTTTTTCGCCTTTAATGTTTATTTTCTACCTTCGCACGCTCACTTTTTCTCCTCCTTGTTTTCCAGTCACGTTACTGGACTCCAGATCGGTGCAGGGGGAGCTGGGATGGGTCGCCAATCCGACAGAAGGAGGGGTAAGTACGGCAGAGAAGCGATATAATGCGTCCTTGTTACCGACGCGCGCTTCGCCATTGACCCAAAAATGGACAGATATTATCACTTAAGTGGCGCAGACTCTGGACAGGGCCTCGCGCAGATACACTGAGCGCTTTTTTCTGTTTTTGTCCCTTCTGGGTTTCTGTGGGAATAGTTTGGCGATGACTTATTGATTGGTTGAGATGGGACTCCGGGGTAAACGAAAGACAGATTTATAGAATTGTAAAGAATTGAATACAGCACTTTGAGGGTTTATCTGGGTAAGTGGTTCCCAACTTGTGGTGTGGTGGTACGTTGGCCACTTCTTGAGATGTTTTTGGTTTATTTCTCAGTATATATTTTGCAGAGTTAATGTTTGTTCAAGTTTGGAGCTGGTTTGAATCTGATAAAATCCAAATATTCAAGTGCATCTGGTTTACGTCTGATTTAGACATTTTTCGGCTGGTTTACTTCATGTTCATGGATTTGTCTGGTCCTGGTTTGAGCCCAGTTTAATTTGAACGTAGACTTGGTTTGGTCCTGTTCTAGTCCTGGTTTAGCCCTGATCTGGTCTCGGTTTAGCTTCAGGTTTAGTGGTGATTTTAATGTGGCTACTCCATGTTAAAACATATCTCGAAAGCAGTTACATTGTGAATCAATATCGCCCCAGTTTTAATGTGTTTGTGCGTAGGTTTAGTGCTCAACGCAACTTTCTCCATGTTAAGACCTGGTTTAGTCAGATTCAAGTGTCTGCTTTCATATTTCAGTCTGGGTTAAACCTGGGCTGGTCCTAGTTTAGTCCTGGTCTAGATCTCATTATGTGTGGGTTTACTCTTTAGATAATTAGAAGTCATTTTGCAGTTTTGTCATTTCATTTTTTCTGTCTTGTTTTGGCCCCATATAGTCCTGGTTTAGTTCTGGTTTAGTCCTCGTGCAGATTTCGTTGTTTTTTTTTTAATCTTTTTTTTTTTTTTACATTTACTCTATTTCAAATTCTTTTGGTTTTAGGCCTCATTTTAGTCTCTATGCTTAGTTTTGTCCTGTTTTTTTTTCATTTCATATTTTCTGTCTTGTTTTGGCCCCATATAGTCCTGGTTTAGCCCTGGTTTAGTCCTGGTTCAGTCCTGCTTTAGTCCTGGTTTAGTCCTGGTTCAGTCCTGGTTTAGTCCTGGTTCAGTCCTGGTTTAGCCCTGGATTTGTCCGGTTTAGTCCTGGTTCAGTCCTAGTTTAGTCCTGGTTCAGTCCTAGTTTAGTCCTGGTTTAGTCCTGGTTCAGTCCTGGTTCAGTCCTGCTTTAGTCCTGGTTTAGCCCTGGATTTGTCCGGTTTAGCCCTGTTTCAGTCCTAGTTTAGTCCCGGTTCAGTCCTAGTTTAGTCCTGATGCAGATCTCATTGGGTGTTTTTTTTTTTTTTTTTTTTTTTTTTTTACATTTACTCTTTACATATTTTGAATTCATTTGGTTTCAAGCCCCAGTATAGTCTCTACACTTACTTTAGTCCTGGTTTTGTAATTTCATGTTTTCTGTCTGGGTTTGGCCCCCATATAGTCCTGGTTTAGTTTTGATTTAGTCCTTGTTTTTTCCGATACTACGTAAACTGACAACCAGGTGTTAGGGCTGGATGAATTTGAAAAAGTTCATTTTAATTTTTATGACTTCGTTATATGTAGGATTCTGTTCAGGAGCGTTAACGTTAGAAAGAAAACTGAAATATGAACTGATAATTTAACACAAGGATCCCACATATTTTAGAACATGTTTCATTTAGTTATTTGCAGATGTTGAATTTAAAGGGCCCATGTTAAACTATTTTCTGATGTTATAATTTTGTTTCCTCATCACAAACAGACCTGGAGGTGTGTTTTGTTTCATTCACTCATGTTTAAGACTCTGTTCCACCTTGTGATGTCATCATGTGGTAATACAGGAAGTGCTCCACTGTATTTTTAAACTCCACACACCTTCGCTAGAATCATTTGGATGATTTCAGACCTGTATTTGCCAATTTCCGCTGAACAAAGTGTAAAAGTAGCTGTTAACTTGAAAACTACCACTTGATGACATCACGAGGTGGAACAGAGCAATTTGAGCTTTAGCGATGTAGACAGACTAATAATAAAAAATACTCAAACATGCGTGAATGAAACAAAACACAACTCCAGGTCTGTTTTTGATGAGGTAACAGCTTTATAGCACGACTTAAAGCTCACACGAGTCAATTTTGTGTAATATAGAACCTTTAAATAATTCGATAAATGCGCCACATCGAACTGCGACTCCGATGAGATCCCACTCTTCTCCCACATACCTGTAGCCGGCAGCACCTCTGGCCCCTCGCTCTCCTCCACTCCCAGAGTCCCATCACGGTCAGATCCCCAGAAGCGATACCGCGGAGGGCGTAGAGTTTCCTGAATACTGCCTGTTTGAATCGCTCTTTGTGGTGAAACGTTATATCCCGTTCCACCATTGAATCGAGCAGGGAGCGAGGAAGACTTGGCAGAGGAGAGGAGAGGGGGGGAGGAGGGGGGGACGGGGACTATGGAGGGATGAATGAGGAGAGAGGGAGAGAGAGAAGGAGAGGGACAAGACCAGGATCAGGACCTGGACTGAACCAGGGTCTAAGGTTTTGAGGTATCAGGGAGAGTGAGGTTTAACCAAAATCTGCACTGAAAATAGGGCGATATTTAATTACTATATCGACTTGTTCTATATATGAAGCTGGAACAGTATATTTTTCGGGTCAATATGTATCATGTGTGTATTTTTTCTTTGCACTATTGCAGGATTTCTGGTAATTTTTTAGCCAAATGATAAGATGCAAGCCATAAATGAACTTGTATGACTCCGTTCTGCTGTTTATTTATTGCAGCTCATGATTTATTTTTACAATATTGTAGATTTAGAATAGTTTTTGTGCTTTATATCTGCTCTTGGGTTTTTGTGTCAGTGGCATGAACAATTTCAATACTATCGTTTATTGTCAATATTTACTTTAGCGATATATCGAGCTTCAGAATGTGTTATCATGATAGGCCTAGATGAACCGTAGAAGTTATTTTTTGTCATAAGAAAAATTTAAATTGACAAAACTATCCCAATAAAAAATATATTATTATTATTATTATTTTATTTTATTTTTTTTTATTTTATTATTATTATTATTATAAAAAATTGGCTTTCTCATAAATTGAAACGTAAATATGGTTTTGTGCCATTCACGCACACATTCATACACTAGTGTACAAAGACACTGGGGGCAAGATGGGTTAAGTGTCTTGCCCAAGGACACAGCATCAGTATTCATCTGTGGGACCTGGATTCGCACCGCCAACCTGTGAGTTAGTGGATCTGACTGTTCTACCAAGCGGAATATTCCATTATATCATATGTCAGTGTCTATTATTCACTTTCTCATAATCAAAATATGTAGAATTTGATAAAAAAAAAACAAAAAAAAAAACTGAAATGCTTCTCATGTAATTCTCCAAATGTATTTTTAAATATGGTCTGACATCTCTTAAAATGAGCAAATAGCATTAAGTAATCCAAGTTAACGTTTGTGTTGTGACAGCGCTTTTGTAAATAAAACCAAATTTGAAATACGTAACACATTTCGTAAAGATCATTAAGTGCCAAGCTGTAACCATGACGCACACTTCTCAAATTTTCAAATAACTTTAAACGTGTTCCAACTGCGCTTTAGGCCCGTCACGATACCATGCTTTGAAGTTTGATATATCGCTGACGTACATATAGGTGATAAACGATAATATTGAAACTCATTTACGCCACAGACGCAAAAACCCAAGAGCAGATTTAAACCACAAAAACTATTCTAAATCTATAATATTGTTAAAAAAATCATGAGCTGCAATAAATAAACAGCAGAATGAAACACTTTAGTTGTTAGTTTGCATCTGTAATGAGCCTTAGAAGTTATTAATTCAACTTTTATGGCTTTAATCTTATATAGATGTCCCAGTAAGGCAAAAAAAAAGAAAAAAATTGACCCAAAACAAACAAAAAAACAAAAAAACAAAAAACAAAACTGACACTCGTGCGTGGGTCTGGGGCAAAGCTGCAGGATTTGGGAAAAAAGGTCTAATTCCCATTTTTTCTGATTTTTCCAATTAGATTTGCGATTTATATTTTAATCATAGGACTCCAGAAGAAATAAAAAAGACATAAAATAAACTGACAAACCGACACAAGAATCACATTTCAGATCATGTTTGTACAAATTTAAACTACATCTATCTGTACTTTCTACTCCTCTAGGATTTTGTACTGGACTAAAAAATAAAAGCATTTTTTATTATAGTTTGAGACCTGCTGAAAAGGCTAAGGGTTTATTTTTTAACACGTTCATAATTTGAGCAAAACAAAACTCTTCAAATAAAAATATGAATTCCATTGCCCCATTGCACAAAACTATCAAAATCACTACATTTTACACTTTATTAGACCTGAAAATCAGCACGAAATACTTGTACTTTTTACTCTTTAAGTACATATTTAAACAGGTACTTCAATACTTTCTTATACTTGATCTGACACAGCTCAAGATCATTCTAAAGATATTCAGGAAAGGTTCATTTCTGTCCTGTGAATGCGACTCTTTTAGTATTGATACCTTCTCAAACGAGTATCTAGTTTTGATGTTATAGTCGATAGTATCTGATTTTCGATACCGCTGACAGCCCTCACAAGCGATTCCTCTCGGAGCCGGAGCGTTGCGCAGACTTCCTTTGGAGCAGCTGTGATTTGGCCTTCTGTGGTTGCACTTGGCTGGTATTCAGACTCGGGGGTTTTTTATCAGCGAGCCGTTTGATTGACAGGGTCCTGACAGCGTACCGCTTCTCATTCGCCCTCTCATTAGCACCAATTGGCCCCATATTCTGCCCGTTCTGTGCTATCGCGGAAAGGTACGCTAGCTAGCCTTATCTCGCGTATTTCCACAACAAAAGGACGCGTGAGAGGAGCAGCGGGCCGGTGATGGACGTTAGCTTAAATTGTGCAGCTGTGGCTATGTTTAGCGTTAGCCCCCTCAGTTCTCCTCCTGGAAAATAAGGCGTAAAGGAGATTGTTCATGATAAGATGTCAAATCAAATATGGAAGGATAAACTACAGCTCTTTCTAAGTGTTAAAACAGACCATTTTTTTTGTGTCATTTTGCCGGAGGGTTGATGCTTTTGCGTCGGTGCCAATTTTTCTCTGAATTAAATGACTCGTATGAACTTTAAGCCGTGTTATAATGTTGCTACCTCATCAAAAAGACACCTGCAATTGTGTTTTTTTCATTCACACGTTTGAATAATCTGTTATTATTGGTCTGTCTACATCTCCAAAGCTCAAAATGCTCCGTTCCACCTTGTGATGTCATGAAGCAGTAGTTTTCAAGCCAACAGCTACATTTTTACCTTTTGTTAAGCAGAGTTTGGCAAATCCAAGGGCTGAAATCATCCAAATTATTTTAGTGGTAGTTTAAGAGTTTAAAAACACAGTGGAGCACTTCCTGTATTACCACATGACATCACAAGGTGGAACGGACTGTTTTCTATTTGAGAGAAGCCTCAAGGGTTTGTGTGTTAAACGTGTGTGAATGAAACAAAACACAACTCCAGGTAACATAGATCAGAAAATAGCGTAATACGAGCTCTTTAAGCAAAAATCCTGGCTTATATTCCATTTTACCGATTTTGTTTTCCCAAGCGTGATTCCCAAAATGTCGGCACCAGTTGCACATTGGATTGCACAATGCGTATCCCTCTGTAATGGCTCCGCTCGGACTCAACCTGGTTAAAACGTATTGGAAAGTACGGATCTGGATTTACCATCGGTTTAGTCAACGTCCAGTTTTTTTTGTGTGTAAATTTTGTGCGTTGTTGCGTAGTTGATCTTATTCAATTTGAAAAACTTTTTACAATTTCCAACTCACAATCTGACTCTGCATTTTTATGTTTTATTGTCAGTTATTGCTTTGCCTGAAAATGTCCTCTCTCCTCCATCTATTTATTAAATTCTAGGTCCAATTTTCCATAGAGACAAACAGGAAGTTGACATCACTACCAAAAAAACCTACGAAAAATCGACTTTTTACAGCGTTTAATCATGGTATAGTTCGTTTCCCTTCACCATTTACTCATCCGAAGTTGTGTTTAGAAGTTGCATCTGTGCCTGTTTGATTATTTTGAAGACGCCATTTTGCCGATCAACTCCTGTTTTTACCGCCATAAATCAATTTTGCAATTTAAAATGTCCAAATTATAACATAATGATCCACAGGTGTAAATTATAACTATATAGCAGACACAAGCACAACATCTGAACTCTAATATCATTTCCCGTGTCGTTTTTCCGCAGTGGGAGGAGGTGAGCATCATGGACGAGAAGAACATTCCCATCCGAACCTACCAGGTCTGCAACGTCATGGAACCCAACCAGAACAACTGGCTCCGTACGGACTGGATCCCGCGCGGAGGAGCCCAGCGCGTTTACATCGAGATCAAATTCACTCTACGGGATTGCAACAGTCTCCCCGGCGTCATGGGAACCTGCAAGGAAACGTTCAACCTCTACTACTACGAATCCAACAACGACAAGGAACGCTACATCCGAGAAAACCAGTTCGGGAAAATCGATACTATTGCCGCGGACGAGAGCTTTACCCAAGTCGACATAGGTGATCGGATCATGAAGTTAAACACGGAAGTTCGAGATGTAGGCGCTTTGACGAGGAAAGGTTTTTATTTAGCCTTCCAGGATGTCGGAGCGTGCATCGCGTTGGTTTCAGTCCGAGTGTTCTACAAAAAGTGCCCCCTAGCTGTGCGAAATCTAGCCCAGTTTCCCGACACGATCACAGGCGCGGATACGTCGTCGCTTGTGGAAGTCCGTGGATCTTGTGTGGATAATTCGGAAGAGAAAGAAGTTCCCAAAATGTACTGTGGGGCTGACGGAGAGTGGCTGGTGCCCATCGGGAACTGCCTCTGCAATCCCGGATACGAGGAACGCAGCTCGGAATGCCAAGGTAGAGCCAATATTCTTTTGTTAATTTTCTTTATTTATATATATGGATTACGCCTTGAAAAATATGTATTGCTATATGCTAACATGAAGACTTTTAAGTTGCACTATGTAACTTTTCTGCTACATGTTATTGATGCACCTTGAATGTTCCACAGTATGGCATTCTCTTATCGATGTTGCATTTATCCAAAGGCGTTTTGTAATTCTCAAGCAACTTCTTTTGCAAATTCTGACCTGTAACTTGGCCTGGTGCCGTCATGGTTACGTTCTTCAACAGAAAAGTTACATGGTACATCTTTAACAAAATGCCAAGTACCGTAATTACCGGAAAAGTCGCACCGGAGTATGAGTCGCACCAGCCAAAAAATGCATAATAATGAAGAAAAAAAAAACATATAATTTCACATATAAGTTGCATCTGAGTATAAGTCGCACCCACGGCCAAAAAAAGTGCGACTTTTAGTTCGGAAAATACGGTATATCCCAAAGACTGAACAACTTTTTTGTTTTGTTTTTAAGTCTCATAAACTGGGAGCTGGTTTTCTGCTGGCGATCTCGACGAGTACTATGGAATCTTTTGCAAGTCTTGGTTCAGTTCTGGTTTAGCCCTGATCTACTCCTTGTTCAGTCTGACAATGGAACTGGTTTAGATTCGTGTTTTGGTTTAGTCCCGGTTTAGATCCATTTATTTTTGGATCAAATTTAAATTATGAATCAGTTAAATGAATCATAAATGGGTTTAGTTTCATTAAGAACTTGTTTAGTCCTGTAGTTTAAATAGTTTTGTCACATTTTACAGACGCTGTACCTGATTTTTGTGTCTTAGCCCAGTACAGATATATTATTTATGGATGTCTTGAGGTCGAAATAACTCCACAGCGTGTTGTCTGCATCTAATTATAAATCGCTTTATTGACCATCAATCAGGAAATACGCGTTAGCATGCTAGATGTTGTTAGCTTAGCTGGGAAAAACACTTACAAGCTCATCTCTGTGAGTAATTAGGATATTCAGAATGCATAAGGTAAGCGACGAGTAACTTCAGACCACTGCAAACTGTTGAAAATGAAGTATTTTTGTCACGTTTTTAAAAATCAGGTACAGCGCCTTTAACGCCACGCTGTCTTTCATCGCTGCCTCGTCTCCTCCTCCATTTTTTGTCCTTCCCTCCATCACCTCTCTCTCTTTCTCTCTCTTCTTCTTCCTCCTGTTGTTCGTATCATTCCAGCTCCTACCTGTGCGATAAAAGCCGTGATGATTGTAAATAGAGTAATTAGCAGACCCACGGGGAGGTGTTGTGCTATGGGGCGCATCCCCGGAGAATTTGGTCAACGTCAAATGGCGCACTAAAAAAAAAAAACTCGCTACCCGTGGCACTAGCTGATTGCCTCTGCTCCCAACCTGCTCCTTTGTCTTGTTCTGCCGATGGGAGATAGACAGTTTTGGAGGACATAGCGAGGGGAGAATTGGTTTATCATTCCGGGCAGGCTCCGGAGCAGTGGAAGCACACACCGGGGAGATTGTGGGATTTGAAAAAAAAAAACACGGATAACCCAAGATTTTTATATAGTCCAATTTTTGTTCAGTTTGGGTTTTCTAGGAATGTTTCGATATGATGAAGTTTGAAGGTCATCGCGCAGACCAGCTTTCTGAACAATTGGTGTTGCTGATACTAAAATTTCAAGCTTGGTTTTGATACTAAGTAATAGACTCGATACTTTGTACTGACGATACCGATACTACAGTGCTAATTAAAAGTACTTTTACTACCCTATATTACACAAAATGGACTCTCGTGAGCTTTTAGCCGTGTTATAATGTTGTTTCCTCATCAAAAACAGACCTGGAGTTGTGTTTTGTTTCATTCACACATGTTTGAGTAACACTTTATTATTAGTCTGTAACATCTCCAAAGCTCAAAACGCTCTGTTCCACCTTGTGATGTCATGAAGCAGTTTTCAAGTTAAACGACTACTTTTTACATTTGGTTTAACAGAGAAATTCCAGGGCTGAAATCATCCAAATGATTCTAGTGAAGCTGTTATGGCGTTTAAAAACACAGCGGAGCACTTCCTGTATTACCACATGATGACATCACAAGGTGGAACGTTGTGTGTTTTGTGTGTTGAGAGAAAAACTTAACGTAAATATGCAGGGTTTGTGCGTTAAACATGTGCGAATGAAACAAAACACAACTCCAGGTCTGTTTGTGATGAGGAAACAACATTATAACATAAATCAGAAAATAGTGTAATATGGGCCCTTTAAATCATAGTACTTTCTTCATGTTTTCTTATATCTGCGTCGTCCAGGTAGGTTCCATAGTGGTCCATGGACGTATACGAGTCTATGTGTCTTATATTTGTTCTGATTCAGCTCAACATCATTCTAAATCTATTCAGGAAAGGTTCATTTCTGTCCTGTGACTTTTTTCTCTAGTTTCGATACTAGTTTTCGTAACGGTTAAGTATCTGATGTTTGACGCTTTTACCAACCCTACTACAGATTCAACTTCAAAATCTATACAGACATGTTTAAACTGTTGCTAACCACTAGTTTACCGTTGAAGTAAATTGCCACCCGTTGCTAACATGAATGCTAGCAGGCCGCTAACAAACGACGTAGGCCGGGCAGAGGATGAATGGCTGTGATTAGAAGGGGGCGGACCACCTTTACAACACATAATTTACGACGTAGCCTTTATCTCGAGGATAATGACACGACCAAAGTCTTTGTGATTTAGTGCTACCTTTGGGCAGACGCAGGGTGGGCTTCAGATGACTTCAAATGAGCACAGATGTTTTTTACGATGAGTTCTACGTGAAAAGTGAAAGTGAGAAAAAAAAAAATCACTGGTTTAAAATGTCCAGCGATGGCCTGTATATTGTCCACAAATGAAACTGTTTATTGAGGAAATTCTAATATTAAAGCTGTACTGTGTGACTTTTATAGTGGCAAGCCCATTCGCCACTTCTTGTCTCTATGGAGATCTTATTGTTTTGCCTGGAATGTTCCACAATATTGCATTAAACTTACCTATATACCTACATACTTACCATTTTTTCATATATATTTATTTTATTGCTGAAAAATACTATAAAAACTACAATACTCTGACCTGTAACTTGGCCTTGTGGTGTCACTGGCTGGTCTCCATGGAGATAAATAACATTTTTTAAAGTTACATAATGAACCTTTAAGTATAAATAGTGTATTTTAAGAAATCTTGCAGTTAAATTTTTGCACTTTTTCTATTCTTTTTGTGTAATATCTTCACCGGGGCGTTTACTGGCACGTTTTAGCATCTCTGCAAAAAGTTGGTGGCTCAGTTGGTAGAGTGTTTAGCCACTGATCTGAAGGGTAACGGGTTCAAATTCCAGTCTCAACATGAACATCGTTGATTGAGCGATCAGATCCAATGACCTAAAAGTGCTTTAAGTGCATTGAAGGTGTAAAATGTGACCATTTACCCCCCGTTTTTGTCCATGGAGATCTTATTGTTTTGCCTTGAATGTTCCACAGTATTGTATTAAACTTATCTATACTGCATTTCGTCATATATATTTATTTTATTGCTCAAAAATACCTTGCAAAACATTCTTACTCCGAGCGGGATTGCTGCGTCTCAGATCTGACCTACAACTTGGCCTTAGATACATTTTTAAAAAGTTACATAATGCGATTTTAAGTGTACATAGTGTATCATAAGAAATCTCTGCTTCTCTTTTTTTGTCAGTCCATTCACTTTTTGAGCAATGGCTTAACCAAGATATCTTAAAATATTTGTTAAACACTGTTGTCAAGACCCACCTCTCCTCCGGTCGAGCGAAGACGTTCATTTGCGTTAAGGATGGTATCTTTTTAACCTCGACTTTGGATAAATCTCTCTTGAACTGGCAACCGGGTCTCATAATTACTCTTAAAGCCTCCCTTGTTTGAAAATGAGAGCCCTGATGTCATGCCGTACTTTACAGCTCGGCAAAGCCCCCCCTTATCTCGTCGTTTTAATTTCACTTTAAATAAATAAGTTGTCTGCCGTGTGTAATATAGCCTTTGGAAGCTTTGGGTTTACATGACTGATGGGGATTCTTGCCAGGCCGTACACAGGGGTAGTGCTGCTTGTTTGAGCCAATACACTCATTTAGAGCACATATCGCAGGAGCAACGCCAGCCTTGTTTAATTTTACTATGCCAAAACTGTTACCTCATACACTCAGAGCTTCAGACGGACTACTCAGCAGTGAAATTAAGTGAGCAAGCCTGACATGTTCAAGTAATGGAAGTACTTTGTTCATTTACTTTAAAGCAGGCCTATTCTGCAAAAATCGTCTTTCCAGAGTTTCAACCGTGTTATAGTTGTTTCTCCTTCTCATTTACCCTCTCGAAGTTGTATTTGGAGTGATTCGTTCATGAGTAATCTTTAATCGCTAATTTTCAAGACGCCGTGTTGCCGATTAACTCCCGTTTTCACCGCCATTGGTACACGCCCGCTGTGATGTATTTATTTCCTTCTCCCATTTTTTTTTTTCTTAATCGGTGATACACGTAGAATTCGGCAGCGTTGCGTAGTCATTTTGGTACAATTAATTTAAAAAAAAATCCGCTATTCGCTAGTGTGATCTGCAGCTATCCATAGGAGGAGCCGACAGCTGCACGGCTCTTTGTTGAAATGACATTTATGGTGACGTCAGCTCCCATTGGACACTGCAGTTTTCTAGCACGGAAGTCAGTGGATGTGTTTCTTTTATTAGGTCATTTTAGATGAATATTGTGATTTAAAATGTGCAAATTATAACAAAACGATCCACGGCTGTCGTAGATATAACTATAGAGCAGACACGAGCACAAAAGGTGTTTATAAAGAACTATTTAAGATGTTTTATTTACTTAATATTGCTATTGAAGAAAAAAATTAAATACTATGATACTTTTACTTATTTTAGAGCGAATTTAACTACTTTACAATTACAATTTCTCAGTTTTCATTAGATTGGTCTAAAAGATATCTTTCAGTTGTATTTTAAACTAGTAGATCTTCAGTATCTAGTTTTAATCAGTTGTATCAGAATAATAAGGAGAGACATGTATTCCATATGACCTGGCTTAGATCTGGACTGGACCTGGTTTGGACCTGGTTTGGACCTGGTTTGGACCTGGTCTGGACCTGGTTTGGACCTGGTTATGGTATATCTGGTATGGCATAACCCTTTTTATGTCCAAAGCAAATTTCGCTAGGTAACTATCCTCTTGTGTGCACAATAGAAATAGATATTTGCACTTTCTAGTACAACAGCTTTAATCTTCAACATGGACTGATATGTTGTTTCAGTTGAACATCTGCCTAAAGGAGAGACCCTTAGCTTAATTTGGACACTTTAATGTGACTCAAAATGTGACTACACCGCTCTCTGATGGGTTTGCAGTGAGATAGGTTCATGGATAAGTTTGCTGCCAGATCAGATCTAATAATTTAGCTAGAATTGATCAAAACCACCCGTATATATTGGCCCTTTATTCTAAACAATCGGTATTGGCCATGAAAAGAAAACATCGTAGCACATCTCATCTCGCGAGATCTTGTCCCGTTTTGTAGCTTTTATTCGTGATATCTGCCTTCTTGTTTAAGTACGTAAACTTCCCTCCCTCCTTGTTGTGAGCGCGGCTTACGAGGTGAATGACACAGAACTGCTGGTGGAAGCGTCTGGTCAGCTGAGGGAGGTTAAACTCGGGGTTCGGGGTCGTAACATTGTCACTCAAAAGGCTGCTCAAGACGGTCAAGGCTCGGACCAGTTTGAAAAGAGAAACGTTCAAGTCCTGTCTAAATGTCGGACGAGCGTTAAACGTGTATTGTTTGTATTGTAGCAGAGTGGTTAGCCTTCGCATCTCCTAGCAAGACGATCTGGGTTTCTGAACTTGGCTGATACTCATAGGCTACAGGTAGTTCTGACCGGGGGTTGCCAGGTCTGCGGTTTTCCTGGGCGGCTTTTTAAGAGCTGCTGAGAACAATATTGTCCGTGGGTTTGGCCAGAGGTATTTTCCAGGTAAACGTACTGATTTTGGAATAATCCTAATGAAACACGTGAATTTCAATGACAAATCTTCATAATCAAAGCTATCCGAGCAATTTGGAGCGACTGTGTTACTGGGGGAACGCTACTTTTTATAAATATGGTAGTAAATCCAGCCACGTCGTACGTTTAATGGGTTTTAGATGTTTTTAGACGCTCTTGTGCGGGATGGGTCACCGAAATCTAACCAAGATCCATAGACGGGTCGGTCTAATGAGGATGAAGGACGGGAAAACTCCTGAAGACACACGTTACCAAGGAGACAAGAAATACAACTGTTTTGCTTCGTAGTATATAGTATATTTTATATCAACCAACACAACATATTCGCAGTATTCCAACATATTTGCAGATCCACTTTGTAACATTTCTGATCAAGACTAGAATCTTACACAGCATGGCATTACGCATATGTCTGTGCGTCACCATGGGAACAAGTAAGAAACACTACCCGGCCAATTTACAGTTCAGATCTGTGGAGTATACATGCTTTTCAGTTGTTTGTTTTGTTTTAGTTTTGCATTTTAATTAAACGGAAGGTGGAACATTTTAATGACATATCGGAGAGCAGGCGATGACATCTCCACGGAGACAGGAAAATGGTGATCTCTCTACCAGAAAAGTTACCTAGTTCACCTTTAAAAACGGCTAATTTAAAGACATATTGTGCTTGTGTCTGCCATGTGGTTGATTTTGCTGCAGAATCCGTATTAACCGTAAAATCGGAGAATGAAGTAAGTACGTCACAGTGGGCGTGTACCTGTGGTGGTGAAAACGAGAGTTAAATGTCAAAATGGCGTCTTGAAAATAAGCGATTAAAGACTGCTCAAACATGCCCCAATTGCTCCAAAAACAACTTCCAGAGGGTAAATGAGAAGGACTACAACAACTACAACATGGTTAAACGGTAGGTCTGCTTTAAAACTAAATCCCAACTTAAAACGCAGTAATGTGTGCTTATAGAAACAAAAAAATCTTGTCCTAATCTTGTCTCTTGGAAACAGACTTGAATCTCAGAGCTGTGCGTCTGGCTCGTGAAGGATTACAAGGTCACCGCAGCTCGTATAGTTCTCAGCTCTGGTTCAATAGACTCTCCTCTGTCATTGTTCAGGGGAGGGGGGAGGCCGCGGAGCCGACCCCAGCCCGCTGAGGTCTGCTGGGGGGTAAGGGAGAGTGAGAACAGAGGGGGTAACAGGGTGGCACAGGAGAGGTCAAAGGTTACCCTTCTCGGCATCCATCTCGGTGCGGAGTGCGACATAGCTGGGGCGCAGGATTGATGAAGACGTCACATGGTTTTGACAGCAGCTGCGGAGGGGGAGAGAGGGGCATTCTGGGAAGGTTAAGTTAGACCAAAGCTTCGGATTTTCACGATAACAAGTTTTGATGTTGCTTAAGGGAATATGTCAGTAAATGCTAATGTTAAAACTAATCTATACTAGGGTTGTCAAACGGGTTTCGATACTAAAAAAAGTCACATTCACAGAGAAGTGAACCTTTCCTGAATATCTTTAGAATTATCTTGAGATGCATCAGAACAAGTCTAAGACACATAGATTAGAATACACCCATGGGCCACTGTGGAACCTACCTGGACAACTGAGGAACCATTTTATTTTATTTTATTTATAAGGATTTTTATGGGGCAACAGCAGAAAGGAGACGTTAGTGAGTGAGTGAGTGAGTTATAGCTGAAAATGGTGTTTTTTTTACATGTGAAAAGGCAGATTAAACTCACGATTCACAAGTTTAATCTGTTTTTACACACATTTATTGTATCCAAGTACTTTTTCCTACATAAATAGTAGTTTTGGCATGAACTCCCCCTGCAGGTCTTGTCTTGTGAGTGCAGTTTGGGGCAGATACAGGGAGATTCGTAATAGTTTTGAGAGATTTTTTCCATGCCCCCTTTTTAGTCAATTGATCGGCAGGAAATGTCTTTAGTCTACCCAGATTTTTTTAAATTTATTTATTTTTATCAGTTACAGCCCTTTTACAAATTAAAAGCCCACACGATAAATATTGACCCCCCAAAAATTACTGTTCCGTCTGTCATATATTGAACGATAAGTCGATATAGTACTTATGAGGACAGACGTACCAAAAAAAAAAAGGGAAGAGGGTGGGGGTGTTACCGGGGCATCAGGGTCTACTGGGGCTTGATCCGAGCAAAGGGCTGGTTGTCTGGTTGTCTGGGCGCATTGGGGATGGTTTCGCCGCTAACTGCCCTCCCCATGGGGTTCTCTGTTGGGGCACTGCTGGGGGTTGGCCGATCCCTCGCTCCTCGTCTGTTCCTGGGGCAGAGGGGAGTGCTAAAGACCCCTGTTTAGCATTATGGGACATTAGCTTTATGGGAGAACATGCTAGTTTGTATGTCTCCATAGGGGGTGGGGGGTGTTGACAAAAACGCACAGCTCGGTCTTTTTTGGCAATATTCAGACGTTGTTATGTCAGTCCGATAGAAGCGGGTTGGCTCACAAATGAACAGAAATGTCACTTTATGGTGTTATTTTTTAGCAGGTCTATTCTGCAAAAGCGTCTTTTCAGAGCTTTTAACCAGGTTGTAGTTATTTCCTTCTCGTTTACCCTCTGAAGTTGTATTTTGGAGTGAGTCGTGGTTGTTTGAGTAATCTTTAATCACTTATTTTCAAGACGCCATGTTTTCCCCGTCCCCAGTACTGTGACCACTGTGACGTACTTACTTTCTGTCTGCCCTCTCTTTCTCCATCCCTCCCTCCTCTACTCTCTCTTTCTCCTCTGCGTGTTGGTTAGTACAGGGACTATCTTCTCTTTCTCCTCTCTCCCTCCCTCTCTTTCTCTCCTCTGTTGGTGAGCGCAAGAGCTGTCTGCCCTCTGTCTTCTCTTCTCTTTCTCTCTCTCTTCTCCTCTCTCCTTATCCGTCCCTCCCTCTCTGTCTCTCCTCTGTATGTGGAGCTTTATGCCCTCTTCTCCTGCCTTGTCTTTCTCTCCCTCTCCCCTCCCTCTTTTTCTCCTCTGTATGTGGAGCTGTCTGTCCTTTCCTTCCGTCTTGTCTTTCTCTCCCTCTCCCCTCGCTCTCTTTTTCTCCTCTGTATGCAGAGCTGTCTGTCCTCTCCTCTTCCCCTCTTTGTCCTCCCCCCCTCCCTCTCTTTCTCTCCTCTTTATGTGGAGCTGTGTGCCCTCTCCTCCCGTCTTGTCTTTCTCTCCTCTCCCCTTCCTCCCTCTCTTTCTCTCCTCTGAATGTGGAGCTGTCTGTCCTCTCCTCTCTCTCCTCTTTCTCCTCCCTCCTTCTCTCTCTTTCTCTCTTCTGTATGCAGAGCTGTCTGTCCTGTCCTCTCTTTTCTTACTCCTCCCTCCCTCCCTCTCCTTTCTCTCCTCTGTATGTGGAGCTGTCTGTCCTCTCCTCTCTCTTTTCTTTTTCCTCCCTCCCTCTCCTTTCTCTCTTCTGTATGTGGAGCTGTCTGTCCTCTCCTCTCTCTTTTCTTTCTCCTTCCTCCCTCTCCTTTCTCTACTCTGTGTGTGGAGCTGTCTGTCCTCTCCTCTTTCTCCTCCCTCCCTCCGTCTCTTTCTCTCCTGTGTGTGGAGCTGTGCGCCCTCTCTTCTCTCTCTCCTCCCTCCCTCTTTCTCTCTGTGTGTGGAGCTGTGTGCCCTCTCTTCTCTCTCTCCTCTTTCTCCTCCCTCCCTCTTTCTCTCTGTGTGTGGAGCTGTGTGCCCTCTCTTCTCTCTCTCCTCTTTCTCCTCCCTCCCTCTTTCTCTCTGTGTGTGGAGCCGTGTGCAGTGGCAGCAGCAGCACAAACCTGCCTGAGTAATGACATTATTTCTCCACAGGGGGCAGAATACATATGAGACGAGCACATTTAAACTCTGCACACAGCTGAAAATCAGTCAAACTTTTTTAACCAAAACAGAATTATTCATGAAGAGGCGGGGCTTGTCTCAAAGAGGGGGCGGGGATAAGTCGAGGGGGAGGAGTTAGTGGGACTGGGACTCAGTGGTGATTTCATTATCGGAGGTGCTGAAATCCAGTTCCTGCTCGAGCCGTCGTCCTGCCACACTGTTTGTTCCTCTCACACTCAGCACCTCCTCCCCTCCTCTCCTAGCTCCTTATTTCCTCTCCTAGCTCCTTGTTTCCTCTCCAAGCTCTAAACTCCCTTCCCCTGTTTAATCTCCTCCCCATCTCCTTTTCTCCTCATCTCCTCTCCCATCTTCTTCAACACTTCACCCCTTATTTCCTCAGTCTCCTCGCCTGGCTCCTTACCTCCTTGTCTCCTTTGCTACATTCTTATTTCCTCTCGTAGCTCCTTGTTTCCTCTCCTAGCTCTAGACTCCCTTTCCCTGATAAATCTCCTCCCCATCTCCTTTTCTTCTCACCTCCTCTCCCACCTTCTTGAATCCTTTCCCCCCTACTTCCTTAGTCGCCTCGCCTCCTTACTTCCTTGTTTCCTCTCCAAGCTCCTTGTTTTCTTTCCTTGCTCTCGATTCCCCTTCTCTTATCAACCTCCTCCCTATCTCCTTTTCTCCTCATCTCCTCTCCTCTACCACCTTCTTGAATCCTTCCTTACCTTCTTCTTTCATCTCCTTTCTTGGCTCCTTACTTTCTTGTTTCTTCTCCTAGCTCCTTGTTTCCTCTCCTAGGTCTAGATTCCCCTTCCCTGATTAATCTCCTCCCTATCTCCTTTTCTCCTCATCTTCTCTCCTTCTTTACTCCCTGATTCCTGCATCTCCTGTCCTGGCTCCTTACATCCTTTTCGCATCTGCTACATCCTTGTCTCCTCTCCTAGCTCCTTGTTTCCTCTCATAGCTCTAGACCTCTCTTCCCTGATTAATCTCCTCCCCACCTCTTTTTCTCCTCATCTCCTCTACTCTTTCACCTCCTTGTATCCTTTCCTACCTACTTCCTCAGTCTCCTCGCCTGGCTCCTTACCTCCTTGTCTCCTCTGCTACATCCTTGTCTCCTCTCCTAGCTCCTTGTTTCCTCTCCTAGTTCTAGATTCCCCTTCCCTGATTAATCTCCTCCCTATCTCCTTTTCTCCTCACCTTCTCTCCTCTTTCACCTCCTTGTAGCCTTTCCTACCTACTTCCTTAGTCTCCTCGCCTGGCTCCTTACCTCCTTGTCTCCTCTCCTACATCCTTTGTGCTTCTTTCCCATCTCCTCATCTTATCTCTTACCACGTGGGTTGCCAGATTTTCAGAGAGCAACAAGCGACCAAGCCTCTGAAAAAAAACAAACAAAAAAAAACAAATCAAGTGACCTCAGCCTGTCGTAATGAGTGCAAAATATAAGCACCTAGTTTGTCAAAATCACCTTTTTATGTTGACAAAGTGCCACTCGGGAACAAGCCCAAGAAACGCAACCCACGGCTCTCAAAATTTCCAAGCGACTGTCCAAAAAAGAATCCCAAAGGTGCTATAAAGAAGCAGACTTGGCAACTGTTTCTGCCACCTCCTTCGTTTCCTTCTCTATCTCCTTCTGCTGCTGGTGGCTGTGTCCTTTGTCTCCTTAAATCCTCACCTGCATCCTTACCTTCTCCCATGCCTAATTTTATCTTTTCCTACAAACTTTTTCATCTCCTCTCCTAGTTCCTTCCCTCATTGTCTTCTTTCCTACATCCTCACCTCATCTCCTTCTTCCAACCACCTAGTTTGTTTCCTTCCCTTGCCTCCTTCAGCTGCTGTGGCTGCGCCCTTTGTCTTCTTAACTCCTCTCCTACATCCTTGCCTTCTCCACTACCCTCCACTACTTCTTTCCTTGTTGTCTCCTTACCTATGTCCTCATCTCGTCTCCTTCTTCTTACCGCCTCGTTTGTTTCCTTCCCTTGCCTCCTTCTGCTGCTGGCGGCCGTGTCCCATTCCTAAAACAGGAAGTCACTCGCGACGGAGCGTCACCCGGGCACGATGCATTGCTTCCTCTGTTCTCGCTCTATTCCACACTGGAATAACACCGAAAACCACAAGGAAACGCCACAAACAGAATAGATGCGTTCCGGCTTGGGATTTTCTCAAAGCATGGGAAAAATGTGCAGTTTGACATGAGCAGACTTCAATATATCCGAAGTGTTTGACAAATTGGGAATTGTTTTGTTGAAAAGTTTCGTCTGGATCTTTGTGTTTTCCAGTCTGAGAGATGAGGTCATGTGTGCGCGTTTTGAAAGGGCTACAACAGGTGCCTTTGAGGGGGCGGCGGCGGCGGCTGTGGGAGGGGGCTGTTCTTCTAGTTGGCTTGAAATGTTAAATATGTCTAAAGTAATAGTCGTCCCTCGTTATAACGCGGTTCACCTTTTGCGGCCTCGCTGTTTAGCTGACTTATTTAGTGCAATTTTACATGTTTTTTTTTTTTACGGTGTATGAGCGTGCATTGTGTTCTGCGTCCTGATTGGCTGTTGGACTGTAGACCATTGTCCATCAGTCTCCTCCATGCCGTGTCTCCTGTACAGTACAGAATGTGTTCAGACAAATGTTGGATCGCAGTGTGACTCTTAAGTGCTGTGTGTTTGCAAGTTTTTCGACAAAACCCACAATGTCGATGAAACGTTCTGCACCGACAAAGACGCCTACGAAGGTTTGAACTTTGAGAGAGTTTAAACAAAAAAGCCTGTGTGAGAAAAGTGTATAAAGTGTGTGGTGAGGGGTTTTACAGACTTAAAACATATATAATAATTGTACAAAATAAAGCTGGCTACTTCGCAGATTTCGCCTATTGCGGATTATTTTTAGAACGTAACCCCCGCGATAAATGAGGGACCACTGTACAGCAATTTTATTATTGTTAAAGGTACCCTGTGTAACTTTCCTCATAAAGAGTAAACCACCTGCTTGTAATTGATAATCTTACTATGCCATACTCTGTAACATCTCAGGCAAAGCAATAACATCTCCATGGAGACAAGCAGCAGGTGGAGCTCCAAATGGAAAAGTCACATAGTGCTTCTGTGACTTTGAGAATTATTATTATTATTACTATTATTTTTTGGATTTATCAGTGAGCATTGGCACGCTTCCGGCTCCATCGACTCCAGTTCACTTTCTATTGAAAAAATAATGTTAATATTAACCCGTTCTGCATGATCCTGCCTTTTTTTTTTTTTTTTTTTTTTTACAATTGTGTCTGTAAATCAAGATATAAACATTCATAACAGACAAATCAGTCACCTTTTTTCATTGAGATCGCCCCCCTAGCTTTAGCAACAGGTTTAATTGACTATCTGCTAAATGGGAAGTGGGCAGGTAAGTGGGCGTTATCTTCAACAGCTCTACTTCGGATTGGCTCTTTGGTTGCTATGATACTTGGAATTCCAAATATGGAACACGGCTCCAAATTGGCTCCTACAGCTGCTAGCTTCGATGAGCTTCATTTCACTGGAGCCGAATGCTGTGGGTGACGTCACACTCACTTATTCCACATCTTCATACAGTCTAAGGGGTCGACCCCAAAATGGAAAAGTTACATAGTAATGTAAATTTAGAAAAAAATCAAAATTTTTTGTATTTATTTTTTTGCTTTTTGCTAACTCTGTCATCATTCATGTTTTCAGACAGATTGCAGATTTTTATTTTTGTATCATTTTTCCCCCGCATATACCTAATTTACTCATTTTTAGTCATTTCTTTAGACCTGCAAACTTTATAACTGCACTTGATGGAATAATTTGTCATTTTCCACTAATATCCCAAACATTTGACTCATCTGAACATCTGTTTCCACTTCGAGCCTCATGTTTAGCACAAATCACTTCTTTTACCTCTTGTGTAAAATTAGTTTTGCTTCCGTTGGGCGTTTGAATGTTGGATCTAATACTCTCCGAAGTGTGTGATGTCAAGATGTCGGAAAAGTGGGCTTGAAAATGCAAAGAAAAAAAATAATTAAAGTGCCTCTCTGGCGTTTCTGAATCGCATCCTCTCTTTGAAGCTAGCAATGGGAAGAGGGCACCATTAAAGTAGTCAGCTAGCAAATTAGCATGTCAAAAGGCCCCCGAATCAATACCCCAGCGCGCCTCCAACGCTTCCCCACGCTCCGAGCCCCCTCCCTGGGCTGTATCCGAGCGGCGCGCCCCTACCTCTCCTCCTCTTTTGCCCGGTTCCACTCCTCTTCTCCTCCATTTTTTACTCGCACGCTTTTTTTCTACAGAGAGATGGACAGATGTATAGGCAGAGAAAGACAGTGAGGACAGACAGGGAAAGAGGAGTGGAGAGGTTTTGTAGTGGCTCTGAAAAGCGAGGGAGCAGAGGAGGAGGGATGAAAAGGGATGAAAAGGGATTGAAGAGGAAAGAGGGGTTAGTTACGGTTTGAAAACTTATTTGGCGACATAAAATTTGAGGTTCATGATCTCAGTGAAATAGTTTTGACCATTGGTACGGAATATAAAGTTTGAAGAGGCCGTTTTATTGATGGATTCAGCATCAGAAAACCAGTCAACAGTTAGCCAAACAGCTAACAGTTAAGCTAGCTGAACAGGGACACTGCAGGCTATGCTAACATTAACATTTTGGATCAGACACAGTTGAACTCAATCTTTCTCTCCTTAAATAAAATGTTTCTGAGTCCGTGTGTTGAGGAGATTAATTCTTCTGGGGCGAGTTGAAGTCTCTTTTATCTCCACGGATCTATAAAAATAACTGGATAGGGTATTGCTAGCTTAGAGCTGTCTTGAGTTGGATTAGTGGCCACTCATCGGTACTACAACGAAAAAATCCCTCCTGCCCAGAAAGGATTTTTCTCATATGCGCAATGTAATCACAAACTGCTCGTGTTCGGCTGACAGGGACTGACACGGCACCTACGACTTTCACAAAGGCCAAATTTTGTGGCGATTTTTTACCTATTTTCAGATCAAAAACTTTTAAACAGCTCAAAATCCATCTGTTGTCTTAAAAACGCTTTTTAATTATTAGCTTCTGTGTCCGCTCTAGCTAAGCTCAGGCGCTGGTTAGAGCGGTCACGTGGTACGACATGAACGATGTGAGCTTTGCAAATGAGCTCAACTGTCGGGAATGAGCTGCAGGTTTTGAGCATGGTTCAGAAGCTCCTGGAAGCACAAACATTATAATTTATCATTTCTGTATTGTCTCGTTCGTGGTTGCTCCGCTGGTTCTCGTAGTGCAAAGTCTCATGCAGGGTAGCTCAACTGCGCACGGTCCACGGACATGGCAGGACCGGATGTTCCTAGCCACTAAAGGCTAAACTGGCGACACACACCATCGAGCCTGGCCCATTGACTTCAGTTTTTCATGTTTAGGCCCTGGGACTTGTTTATCTCCCTCTATCGTCAGCTAACAAGCTAGCTAAGCTCTACACAGACACAGCAACAGCAGAGAAGATACTTTCAGTTGCCATTTTGCCGTGTAAAGATAATTTAAGCTAAAAAAATTAGCCCAGTAAAAGTAAATAAACACATTGCGTCTGTTGCGCTGCTGTAGTTCTGCCTCAGTGCCTCTCAGTCGAATGTCGAGGAGCTTTTTTTAATACAATAATGTCCGCGCGTAATCTCTATAAGCTTATATTGTAAAGACTAGATTCATAAAAAAGATTTGCTCTCTACAAACATCTTCTACCTCTCCATCTCCTAAACCTTTCATTACTGCCCCAATCTCGTCGCTCCATCTGAGTTCGTAGACAAAAAGCCCGCGCCGCTCCGATGACACGGGCTGGTTAACAAAAGCCCCTGATTGCGTTGGCTATGTTTTATCTGTCTGATTGCTATCTGCGCTAACGTCGTCATAGGTGGTCTTTTACGATATTTTTCCTTCCATTTTCTTTCCCCCCCGTCTTCCCATTTTCTCCGGGGGCAAAGTTCAGTGCACAAATCAAAGCCCTACTCCAGTTTCAATCTCTGCGGTTGTGACAGAAGCGCAGAAATATAAAAGTAGTAATGTAATCTGATGGGACGGGGACAAGACGAGGAACGGTTTAATTAGTCCAGATGAACACTTTTCTGATGAGATTGGCAGAGGAAATTGTCCATAAAACATGTTTTAGACAATGGGCATGTGATTGTAGAAATGTCAAAATTATTCTGTAATTTATGTTATATAAAAATGTGACGGCAAAAATTCATAATTGTAGCAGTTTTAAAAGCTCACGTAGACTGCATAAAGAAGTGGACTAAGTGAGTGTGACGTCAACCACAGCGTTCGACTCCAGTCCAGTGAAGCTCATCGAGGCTAGCAGGTGAGTTCCATATTCGGAATTCTGACTGCAAGTAACATAGCAACCAAAGAACCAATCCGGAGTGAGGCTGTTGAAGATGACGGCCCTTCCTGCCCGCTCCCTGCTAAACCAGAGGTGCGGGCGCTTAGCAACGCTGTCAATCACACCTGTTGCTAACACTAGCGGGAGTCACTTCGGGGAAAGAAAGCGCCTGATTTGTTTGTTATTAATATTCCTATTTTGATTTATGGACAAAATAGCGAAATTAAAACATCAGGATCATGTAGAGCGGGTCATTACGCACATTTTAAGACCAAAATGAGGCTCACTGCAGCAGTTAAAGGGAGAAGGACGACAGTTTTACAATGTTAAGTGAATTGGAGTTGATGGAGGCGGAAGTGCTCCCATGCTCACTTCCTATTTGGAACGTGGCAGCTAGCGCGTTAGCTTTGTCCATTTATATAAACAGTCTGTGCTCCAGAGCCTAATAAATATTTAAATAACATCCCTGACTGAAATAATCTACGCCTAAAAATAACTGGGTCCTACTTAGACCAAATTTAACGTTTGAATAGAAGTTAGCGTTAGCATTAGCACTGACACACAAAGACGTATCGAGGTTCTTTTGGCGTGGGTTACGGCCTACAGCAGCCCTTGTGTTCAGAAAATAAACAACAAGAAGAACTTTGTTGCGTTAACTTACCCCAGAACGCTAAAATCCTACGAATTATTATTAGTCTGTGATGTGATTTTGGCCTTAAGAGGAAGTGGATTTACGATAAGGGGGTGCGCAGTGATGTTTTTTTTCTGTTTGTTTGTGTCACAGCCTCTGACAGCTGCAACTGATGTGTCTAAAAATACCCCCGACCTGCAGGACATTTTAAACTGCCCCAATTTCACTACACTGCCCCGAGTGCTTATACTGCAAAATCTATACGACCAACTACACATAGCATCAACGCTGTAGCTGCTTCGATCATAGTATTTTATAAACCATTTGTCAAACTTGTGCGGTACATTTTCACAACAGCAGAATATCATTTTAATGTCTCAGTATTAAAGACCCTATACCGGACTTTTTTTTCTTCCCCGTGTGTATTTAGGTTAAATCTTTCATACCTCAGGACGG
Source organism: Periophthalmus magnuspinnatus (assembly GCF_009829125.3). Classification (NCBI taxonomy): domain Eukaryota; kingdom Metazoa; phylum Chordata; class Actinopteri; order Gobiiformes; family Gobiidae; genus Periophthalmus; species Periophthalmus magnuspinnatus. The sequence goes on along the minus strand of NC_047138.1, from coordinate 28,151,047 downwards.
CAGCTCTTAAGGTCAAAATAAGTCCGCTGTGTACTTTCTGCATCTAATCATAGTTTGTGTTCCATTGTCCAATAATCAGGAAGTGCGCGGTAGCATGCTAGTTGTTGTTAGCTTTACCGTGACAGCGAAACAAAGTCATTAAATGTGCTTATAAACTCATCGTCGTGAATAATTAGGGTGCAGCCTGTTTAAAATGAGCTAGTTCTGTTTTTCACGTTTTTTAATATCAAGCTTTAAAAGCTTCAGCAGCAGTGGTACAGTCGGCGGAGACGCTCGCCAATTAACCAGGAGGTCGTGAGTTCAATCCTCTGTTATGAATGAGGAATCTACTTTTGTTCAATGGTGAATTCTTATTTGACTGACCTATAAAAGTGGCTTAGCTTACGCCGTTAAAGCACAGTAATAAAAAGTTAATGATCGTTATAAAAAGGTTTTATAATGGTTTTAAATTTGAAACGGGAAATAGTAGAAAGCTAGCTGTTTCTGTTAAATAAAACTCTCAAAAGTAATATAAGTGCAGTTCAATTTCAAGTCACAATATGTCACTTTTGTCAAACAGAGACTATTTTTTCAAGAAACTGAGAAAAAAAATGCATCTTTATTTTGGGTGGGTGTGCATCTCCACAAACCTGACTCGTACTCGAGAGCCTACTCCTGCTTGTATCCATGGAAATGTTGTTCCTTTTGTCATAATATTCCACAATACAACATAAAACTTATCTATCTCCAGGGAAAATGTTCTTTAGTATTGTTTTAACTTTTATTTGAGAGTTGAGTTGACTTTCCACCTCCAGAAAGTTACATACTATCACTTTAATACAAGGTAATTACCAAAAAAAACAAAAGGATCGGCTAGTCTAAGAAACACCGCTAAACACTGTGGACATGTTTGCATCTGCCTCGTTTGAAATGCCAAGAATCCGACATCAGCTTAAGCAGTGAAAACAACTAGATGCTCCAACAACAGTGAAAAACACAAGGAATGTCAGTGATGAATGGGATGAAGTCAGGCGTTTGCCAAATGCATCCAGGAAGCTTTGCCAAAACGGTTACTTCAAAGCTAGCATCTTTTTGTAGTTTTTTTTTTGTTTTTGTAGTCCTATCATCGCTGCGCCTGTGTGTCTGTCCTCACATCAAAACCTCAAAGCTAAAGCCGTTAGCATCATTAGCCGTGTAACCCGGTCCCGACGACACGCATTAACCTCCAGATCATGTTACAACCCCGCGGTCTCCAGATCTTGACCCTCCCCCCCGTAGTCCTGGGTCGAGATCGGAGCAAGTGTAACCCCCCCACAAAAAATATCATATAGATACTGTAGTTTAGATTTAGACAGAAATGCGCAGCAGGGATGGGAAATAAACAATAATAATATCGTTTATCATGGTAAAAAGAGTAATCAGTAATCGTTTGTGGGACTTTTTATGTAATCGTGATAATCGGGAAAACAATGGCGTCTTCTATTCAGTTCAATTCAAACTTTCTTAAGAACATAGAATATCTGGTTCATTGTGAATAGTATAAAAAAACATTAATTCAAATTGACTTGTTGTTTTCACTTATAACAAAGTACAGTACTATAACACTTAAATATGGAACCTATTCATAATATTAAAATTATAATCATTCATATCCGTAACATTTTTAAACTGTCAGCAACTTTACTAATTATCGTGATATAATTAAATAGTTAAAAGTGACACTAAATTCGTCCCAGGCCTAATGGTCAAGGACTGTAAATGTTTAAATCAGCTCTTTACCTGATTTTGTTTCCACTGGAATTTTTCCGGGCCCAGTACAGATATATTGTACAAGCAACTCTTGAGGTCAAAATAAATCAGCTGTGTGCCGTCTGTGTCTGATTATAAAGCGTTTTATTATCAGTCAAAACCCCGCGGTGTTCTCCCAAAGTTGTGAAAATCGCTTATAAACTCATCATGGTGAATAATTAGGGTGTTCTGAATGCATAAGGTCAGTGAGGAATACAAGACAAATGCAAACTGTTTAAAATGAACTAGTTCTGCTTTAAGACAGTAAAAATAATAGACTATATATTCATTATTATATTTAAAATGTCAACAAAATATTTTTTAGTTTTAGCTTGTAATGTTGACTGACCCACTTCACATTGAGCAGGGGCAGATTAAGCTTTGCCCAGACCTGATGACGATAACTTTATATTTATTTTAGCGTACGGTTTTGTAGTTAACTTCATTTTTATACATTTTTCATTTTCATTTTACATTTTTTCACCCACCTACTTCCTTCACTGAACCATTAAAGCCACAATATGAAACATTTTAGACAAAAATGGACAAGAATTCAAATTTTGGTTGCGTTTGTTGCGCTGAAAAATGTAGAAAATAAATGTGTCCTTACTCGCAGCTGGCTTGCACTTCCACAAACCTGACTCTTATTTGGCTTAAAGGAAATCTCCCCCTTGTTTCCATGGAAATGTTGTTCATTTGGCTATAATATTCCACAGTATGGCATAAAGTGTGTCTATCTTCGTGGAGAATGTTCCGAAGTGAAGCTAGAAATACATTAAAAAAAAAAGTATCATACCTTTAAAAAATCGCACTTCATGTGGAAAAAATAAATAAATACAAAATTGACACTAGAAATAAGTGCACAAAATGAAAATTGAATAGAAATAATCAAAATAAATGAATGCAGTTGTAAATTTAGATTTCGTTACCGTCATTTTCACCTTTAGAAAAACTCACACTCGGCTGACACAGTTTCGCGACTACAGAAATATCGCCACGGTGACAGCAGTGACCTCGATGTTTGGGGAAAGTGAGAGAGTTCAGGGGGGGGGGGCGAGAGCGCGTGACATCACCGGAGGTCAAAGGTCGAGTGCTGTGACAGTCGCCCCGGAGACCAGCAGAGCGGCACCGAGTCGACAAGAGCAGTTCAGGACCCAGTGACCCGGGGAGGATTTTTGTGTAACACCGGGAGCAACTTGTCAAAAGAAATATTAAATGTACTTCCTCACTTAAAGGTGGTATGGAAGTTTTGGAAAGTTATTATTTTCATGATTTTAAATTTAAGGTTTGTTATTACCGTATATAACACAAAAAAATGAGACGTAATTAATGAATCAGGGTCAGTGGATATGACCAATCAACCAACTTTTTTTTATTTTTTATTTTATTTTTTTATGTCGGGAGCGGGATTTGAACCCCTAACCTTCGGATCAGTGGACAAACAGTCAAACACGGCTACGGTCACTGTTTGTATGGCTCAAAAGCACAACAGCAGTCACCTCTCAGGAATACACGAAACAGAAATAGTGTGAAAATCAAGTTTTGTCAAAATTGCATTCAAACAGTACACTATTCACGGAGTACCTTTAATATATCTTTTCATTTCTAAACTGTTTCCTAAAACATAAAATCTGTGTAACAAGGCCAGTCAATAGAAACTTGAGGGCCCGGGGCAAAAATCCTCGCGTGGGGCCCGCTCTAATACAGTGGTCCCTCGTTTATCTTGGGGGTTACGTTCTAAAACTAACCCGCAATAGGTGAAATCCGTGAAGTAGTCAGCTTTATTTTAAACAATTATTATATATGTTTTGCAGCTGTAAAACCCCTCACCACACACTTTATACACTTTTCTCAGACAGGTATTAACATTTTCTCACATTTCTCTCTTGTTTAATTAATTAATAGTGACTCTGACGATGGCGCCTCTCCGTCCTAGCACCGCTCCGTTGTAGTGTCGAATCGCGATACAACGAGTGACCACTGTATAAATAAATAGAAAGTGGGTGGTCCAATTTGGGCCCCCTAGACCTCGGGCCCCGGGACAACAGACCCCTTTGCCCCCCCCGCCTGTCTACTCCCCTGTGTTTAAACTCAAAGCACACTACAGAATTCTCCCACACCTCTCGAGTAGTCCTACAGCACGGCCTCCCTCCTCCGTCCCCGCCGTCGTGAAGCCCGGTCCTCCCAAAAACACATGTGGACAATAGAAGGTGCACTGGCCCCAGACAGGCGGTCGACTCCAGCTGTACCTAAACAAACAAGCTAAAAATAGACCTGGATCTTAGCCGTGGCGCGACTTCTCCTGACCTCTACGTTTGAATCACGGAGCGGTTATGAAAAATTGACCGTTTTGGTGATAAATGTCCCCAGAGATCGTGGACACATGGGCTACTCTGGATGGGTTTTGCAGAGACTTGAGTGAGCGCAGATCTTAAGCCCGATCTCATTCGTCAAGTTGTTTTTTGTTTTTGTTTCGTTTTATTTGTTTCTTTACGGACTTGAAATTGGCAGTTCAAGAAGACAGTTTTCTACAGACTCGCTCCTAGTTTTGCTTTTTAACTTATGTCGTTACTACGGGTATTAACCTTGTGTCGTGTTACCATAGCAACCACTTCTTTTGGCATTATTAGGGACGCATCGAACCAGCTTTTTCAGCTCCAGAAAATGAAAAAAAAAAAAAGCATTTCCTTTAAAACAAAAATAAAATAAGACGAACGGATCCAAATGTGTTAATTATCTTGACAGAACAACTCTATAAATGAAAATCAACACAAATCTAAACATTATGAAACTTTCTGCGTCGACTATAACTAACAAATTGTCTTATTACTTATTAATTTATACGTCCAACCAGGATATCGACTGGACTGATATTTGAAAGCCGATATCTGATCCAGTCATGTTTTTTGATATTGATGCCGATATTCGATACCAGTATGGGATCTGTCTATTATTACTGCTACTACTACGACAACTACTAATACTACTGTAAGATAAGATAGAGAACCTTTATTTGTCCATAATGGGGAAATTTCAGCGTTACAATGGAAAGTACTACTGCTATTACTATTACTACTACTACTAGTACTACTACTACTACTATGACTAACACTACTGTTTCTAGATACAAAAACCTGTTGCAACAAAAGAACAGCAGAATGCAACAGCAAAAAGCCTCTACTACTACTACTACTACTACTACTACTACAGCTACTACTATTACTACAGCTACTACTATTACTACAACTACTACTGTAACTACAACTATTACGGCTAAAACTACTACTACAACTATTATGGTTAAAACTAATATTTGCAACTACTAAAACTACTACTACAAGTACTACTACAACTATTGCTACAAGACCTACTACTAATACTACAACTACTACTTTAACTACTAAAACTATTACAACTACTAAAACTACTACAACTACTACATCTACTAGTACAACTACTGCGACTACTACTACTACAACTATTGCTACAAGACCTACTACTATTACTACAACTACTACTATAACTACAACTATTATGGCTAAAACTACTATTACAACTACTAAAACTACTACTACAAGTACTACTACAACTATTACTACAAGACCTACTACTAATACTACAACTACAACTTTAACTACTAAAACTACTACAACTACTAAAACTACTACAACTACTACTACTACAACTACTATTACTACAATTAATACTACTACAACAACTACTAAAACTACTACAACTACTGCAACTTCTACAACTGCTACAACTATGGCAACTACTATTAGTACTACTGCTACAGCTACTGCAGCTACTAAAACTACTACAACTACTGCAACTGCTACAACTTCTATTACTGCAACTACTACTGCTACTACTACTACTACTTCTACAACTACTGTTATCACCACAACTACTAGAACTAATCCTGCTGCTACTACTACAACTTCCAGTACTGGCCAGGATCAGATCGACAGCCTTCAAATCAGCGAGTACATTCACACAGTTCTCCTTTGTGAAGTGTCCTGCCCAATGACACAACAAAATATGTTTGGTAGCAACGAGAACCGAACTATTAACCATCTGCCAAACTTTTTCTTTGTCTTTCACCTGTTTAGCGGCACAGCTGAACTTAGATACACCTCCGCAGTTATGTCAGCGATACCTGGGCCGGGACAGACACATAATACGAGAGAGTACACAGAGAGTACACAGAGAGTACACAGAGAGTACACAGAGAGTACACTGTTATGAGAATCACAATAGGTTGAGGTAGTAAACAAAATCTCATGTTTTGTTTTGTCTCCTGGGGCAAACCGAGCCATATCTGAACCAATGTGTTTCCCCTCCATTGTTTACTATAAAAGAACCGTCGTCTAAATTATTGGGGGGGAAGAATAGAGATTTGCAGATGACATCATGGTCTTTGGAAGTTTTTTTAGCGAGTGGCAACATTATATGAGTGTCAATGGGAACAATACTTTGAAAATGTATTTAGTTACTGAATACCTGCGTTAAAGTGTATTTTGTAATGTATTCCGATCATAAACTGTATATGTAAATGGATATAGCTAACGTGCTAGCTGCCGCGTTACATACAGGAAGTGAGCGTGGGTGCTCTTCTGGCTCCAATTCACTTTATGTTGAAAAGCTGTCGTCCGTCTTTCTGTAACTGCTGCTGTCAGACTCGTCGTTTTGGTTTTAAAATGTTCGTATTAACCCGCGCTACACGATCCTCGGGTTTTTATTTCGTTGTTGCGTCTGTAAATCACGACATGAACATAAATAACAGACAAATCGGGCGCCTTGTTTTCCCGAGGTCACTCCCGCTAGCGTTAGCAACAGGTTTGATTGACAGCGTTGCTAAGTGCCCTCTCCCTGCTAAACCGTTGGTCCAATCAGCGTTCTGGGAAAAGTCGAGATAAAGGGGGGAGAGAAATGGAGAGAAAGAGGGAGAGAACGGTGAGAGAGAAAGAAAAGGAGAGAGATGGTGCAAGAGCGAGAGAAGAAAAGGGGAATTCAGGTAAAGAGAGTGTGTGTGAGAGAGGAGAGGGTAACAGAGAGAGAGAAATAAACAGAGACAGAAAGAGAGAAAATAGACAGGGAGGGAAGGAGGAGAGAAGGAGAGGGTGACAGAGAAATAAGGAGAGAGAAGAGAGAGGGATGGAGAATGGTGGAGAGAGAGAGGGAGGGTGGCGATGAGAAGGGGAGATAATAAGAGAGAGACAGAGGAAAAGAGAGAGACCGAGGGAAGGGGGAGAGAGACGGAGAGGGTGATGGAGAAATAAAGAAAGAAGAGAGTTAGGGATGGGAGTGATGGAGAGAGACAGGGAGGGTGATAATGAAAGAAAGTGGTTGATAAGAGAGAGACAGGAAAAGGGAGAGAGGGAGGGAAGGAGGAGAGATAAGGAGAGGGGGACAGAGAGAGAAATAAAGTGAGGAGAGTGGTGGAGAGAGAGAGGGAAGGTGACAATGAAAGAAGGGGAGATAATAAGAGAGACAGAGAAAAAGAGAGAGATGGAGGGAAGGAGGAGAGAGAAGGAGAGGGTGACAGAGAGAAATAAAGAGAGAGAAGAGAGAAAGGGAGGGAGAGAGGGAGGGTGATGTTGAAAGAAGGGGAGATAATAAGAGACAGGAAAAGGGAGAGTGGGAGGGAAGGAAGTGACAAAGAGAGAAAGAGATAGACAAAGAGAGGGAGGGAAGGAGAAAGGACAGGAAGGAGAGAAGGTGAGAGAGGGAGGGAGCAAGGGAAGGAAGGAAGGAGAGGGGGAGAGAAATGGGGGATGAGGGATGGAGAGAGAGAGATACATAAATGTAGAGAGAGAAGGGGATAGGTACAGAGCGAAGAGAGACAGAGAGAGGGATCAAAATCATTGGTTCAGCACTCAAATTGTTGTGTCCTTGGGCAAGACACTTCACCCCACCTTACCCCCCACCGATGTGTGAATGGGCGAGCGGTTCCTTGATGTAAAGCGCTTTGAGTGAATCGAAGGTGGAAAAACGCCGGATAAAAATGTACCATCGAAAAAAAGAGAGGAAGAGCAAAGGAGAAAGGGAGAGAGAGAAGGTGGTATGCTAATATTGTTTTGCTAAGGGAACACACATCGCAAAACAATCAGCGTCGTTAAACAGAGCAGGGAAAAGGGAGGATGAGAACCCGGGCCAGAAAAGGTGGAGAGGAAAAGGAAGCTATGAGGAAGTACTCTGAATAGAAGTGTGTGTAAACAAGACTAACCTATGTCCATCACAGAAACACCAAAGATCCATAAATCTGCTCAACAATGAAACTATATATATAAATAAATATATCACAGATCTGTTGAATCTTAATTACACGTTTGTATATTGTTTGATTGTCGGGGAATAAAGCGGGTTTTGTTTCAGACCAGGTGCCCAGAACAAAAGACAATAGACCTGTTTAAAGCGTCCTGTTTACAACGTCTTAAAGATCCTATATACTGCACAAAATTGACACTTGTGAGCTTTAATCTATGTTATAAAGCTGTTACCTCATCAAAAACATACCTGGAGTTGTGTTTTGTTTTCATTCACACATGTTTGAGTAACCCTGCTTTATTATCTGTCAATATCTCCCAAACGCAAAATGCTCTTTCCCACCTTGTGATGTCATGAAGTGGTAGTTTTTACCTTTTGTTTTGGAGAGACTGGCGATTCCAGGGCTTAAAATGATCCAAATGAATCTAGTGAAGGTGTATGGAGTTTAAAAACACAGTGGAGCACTTCCTGTATTACCACGTGACATCACAAGGTGGAACAGAGTGTTTTCAGTTTGATAAAAGAACTCAGCCTTAATATGCAGGATTTGTGTGTTAAACATGTGTGAGCGAAACAAAACACAACTCTAGTTATGTTTGTGTATAATAAAGATCAGAAAATATTGCATAAAGCAGGTCTTGCCGTGAGGTTGTGTGTAATCAGGAAGTGCGCGTTAGCATGCTAGTTGTTTTTAGCTTTATCACGGCGACGAAACTCCGCTCTCGTCTCTGAAAGTTGTGGAAAGCGCTTATAAACTCATTGTGGTGAATAATTGGGAAACAAGTTCAGTTTTTTTTCCAGTTTTTAAGACAGTAAAAATCAGGTAGGCCTACAGTTCCTTTAAGGTTGCTGTTCAAAATGATTTAAATTATATTATTTATGCTCATCACTGCAAGCAAGAGTAGAAAAGTACTGTATTTATTCACTTTTTAACTTATTAACTTATATTTGAGCTGTGCAAAACTGGCTCGTAATCACTCACTTTTGCAACATACAGACAACAAATGCCATTCTATTACTTAAAGCTCCACCGTGTAACCTTTTAGCCAAAAACAGGCTAATAAAATCATGTTTTTATTTCATTTCGGTTGTGTTTATTCCACAGAAAAACCTGCTTCCTTACTATGAGCGGGCTTGCATCTCCACAAACCCGCCTCCTTACTCGACTTGCTTGTCTCCATTGAAATGTTGCTTCTTTGGCTGTAATATTCCACAGTACGGCTTATAACGTATCTATCGCTATGGAGAATGTTCTGAAGTATGGTTTTAACTTTCTGTGTTCATGGAATCGTGCAGGTGAAACGCCACACCCAGAAGGTTATGTAATATTGAAACTAATCCCAAATAATGGCTTGTATCAAAAGAAGTTACAGGGTGAATGTAGACGAGTAAATTTGTTGCCGTTGGATACAGAAGTTATTCGGTGCGTATAATAGTCCTGGGATGATGTAATGGTTTAATAATGTGGAGATGCACCCGGGGTCACACACCTGTAGAAGCAGGTCACAGCAGCAGATATGAAAGAGAACAAAGACGTGGCTCTGTGTGATTACATGTTTTATGGTGAAGGAGTCTCATTATAGAGTCGTTTTCAACATGATTTACTCTTTAATCTGACAGAACACAGAGCGGGCCTAGTCACGAGCGCTCAACAATGGAGCGTGTGTTGGTAAAGAGGTAAACAGGTCTGGTTTAGTCCTGGTTTAATCCTGGTTTAATCCTGGTTTAATCCTGGTGTAGCTCTGGTTCAGTCCTGGTTCAGTCCTGTTTTAGTCCTGGTTCAGTTCTGGTTCAGTTCTGGTTCAGTTCTGCTTTAGTTCTGGTTTAGTCCTGGTTCAGTCCTGCTTCAGTCCTGTTTTAGTCCTGATTTAGTCCTGGTTCAGTCTTGGTTTAGTCCTGGTTCAGCCCTGTTTTAGTCCTGGTTCAGTCCTGATTCAATCCTGATTCAGTCCTGATTCAGTCCTGGTTCAGTTCTGCTTTAGTGTTGGTTCAGTCTTGGTTCAGTCCTGGTTCAGTCCTTGTTCAGTCCTGGTTCAGTCCTGATTCAGTCCTGGTTTAGTCCTTGTTCAGTCCTGGTTCAGTCCTGATTCAGTCCTGGTTTAGTCCTTGTTCAGTCCTGGTTCAGTCCTGATTCAGTCCTGGTTCAGTCCTGGTTCAGTCCTGATTCAGTCCTGATTCAGTCCTGGTTCAGTTCTGCTTTAGTCCTGGTTCAGTCTTGGTTCAGTCCTGGTTTAGTCCTTGTTCAGTCCTGGTTCAGTCCTGATTCAGTCCTGGGTCAGTCCTGGTTCAGTCCTGGTTCAGTCCTGATTCAGTCTTGGTTCAGTCCTGGTTCAGTCCTGGTTCAGTCCTGATTCAGTCCTGATTCAGTCCTGGTTTAGTCCTGATTCAGTCCTGGGTCAATCCTGGGTCAGAGGTCATTGTAGGTGGTTCTTTTCTTCCCTTGGAGTATTGTTCAACACATTTTAAGGAGGGCCTTCTCTGTTCTGATTTACTGTAACTGGGTGGAATACTTTAGATTGGTACGATATAAACCATTGTGCTAATATTACCTCGTTAAAGCCAAGAGCCAAAAATTTAAGGAGGAAGTGCAGGGCTACGTGTCCACAGCAGCGTTAAGGAAGTCTGCTTCATACTTGCATTTTGTTGAGTGTCTAAATGTGTAACTATAGAAGGAGTTGGTTAATAAGTTGAGGAAATAGGATTGATTCAAGTACCATCTTAATATTATCTCAAGTGGGATACTACTGCTGTAAAGTGAATGCAGGAGAAATGCATGTTTAAAATGTTTTAATATAAACCAAGATTTAAATGAGGAAACAAGGTCTGCAGACAAATAAACATGCTCCAAAACCTGCAGGATTAAACCAGGTCTAAAACAGGTCTAAATCAGGTATAAACTAGGACTAAACCAGAACTAAACAAGGTCTAAATTAGATCTAAACCCAAGCCTAAAACAGGTCTAACTCAGGACTAAACAAGGACTGAAGATAAATAATCTGAAAACCTGCAGGGTTAAACCAGGTATCAAACCAGGTCTAAACCAGGTCTAATCCAGGTCTAAACCAGGTCTAAATTAGGCCTAAACGAGATGTGAAGAAAGACAAACTCAAACCCAATTAAACTGGGTCTAAACCAGGTCTAAACCAGGTCTAAACCAGGTCTAAACCAGGTCTAAACCAGGCTTAACCAGGCCTAAACAAGGGCTGAAGTAAGATAAACCTGCTGAAAACCGACTTGAAACTAGGTCTAAACCAGGACTCAAATAGATCTCAACCAGGTCTAAACCAGGTCTAAACCAGGTCTAAACCAGGTCTAAACCAGGTCTAAACCAAACCAAACCAAAGATGGCCTAAGAAATGTAAACAACCTTTTGCCTACTCAGATACAGGCCACCACATGAGAACTACTGTCTTGAATCAGTAATAAATTCAACCTTCATAATAAGAAAATTGCAAATATTTAAATTTCGAATTGGATTAACATATCTTCTAGTAACATTTTTGCATTTTAAAACCTGTGTATTTCTTAGACCCAGTTCCCGCTTGCTTGTCATTATCCCGCTTGCCCCCCCGCTCTGACCCGCTCGGCTCTGTGTGTCAGGTAGACATTTTAATTAGGCTCCATCTTGTGTGGCTCTGGACAGCTGTGATGGATGGCTTCTGCCCAAAATACAGCGATAAATCATTCAGCTTTTGACAGACAAACTGCGGCTAACTCCTGCGCCCTCTGGCACTATCCCCGTTAGCTTAGCGCCCTTCTGGCACCAGTTACGTTAGCTTAGCCGCGCTGACTGTCAGATAGAGTGGCGTGTGTGCTATTAGCATCACTGTCCGCGCTAATGCTTTTGTGCTTAGCATTCATTAGCAGAAGTGAGGAGTCAGGGCAGATGTGACAGCACGAGAGGCGGGTATTGGCTAATTAACTTGGCAGAATGTTTGATCAAATTGGGCTTTAAAAGGTCCTATATTACGCAACTGACTCTTTTGAGCTTTAAGCCGTGTTATAATGCTGTTACCTCCTCAAAAACACACCTGGAGTTGTGTTTTGCTTCATTCACACATGTTTAAGTAACACTTTATTATTAGTCTGTTACATCTCCAAAGCTCAAAATGCTCCATTGCACCTTGTGATGTCATTAAGTGGTAGATTTCAAGTTAACAGCTACTTTTACCTGTGGTTCAGTATTGATTGGCAATTGAAATTATCCAAATGATTCTAGTGAAGTTGTATGGAGTTTAAAAACACAGTGGAGCACTTCCTGTATCACCGCATGACATCACAAGGTGGAACAGAGTGTTTTCTGTTTGAGAGAAGAACTCAGCCTTAATATGCAGGTTTGTGTGTTAAACATGTGCGAGTGAAACAAAACACTCCAGGTCTGTTTGTGATGAGGAAATGGCATTATAACATAGAAGAACGCGTAATATGGGCCTTTACGTGTAGATTTATTTTGTTTATTTATTCATAAATGTATTGCAAAAATGTTCTTTGTTTCCATAAAAAATAAGTTACGTAGGCTAATTATTTGGCAGCCACACCAACATAAACAAGGACTTTACGTTATATTAGAATTTTAAGTGGTAAACAAATTAGAATTGTTCTCTTTTGACTTTTCTGCATGACTTATGTAGCTCAACAGTGCCTGCCCACACCGTACTTGTTGAAGTAAATGTATCTTTCGGAAAAAAAAAAAACAAGTTTGAAAGTTCAGAGCTCATCAGTTCTGTGGTAACTAAGGGCCACAAGTTAAAATCTGTTTCTGAAACTTTATCCCACGCTACGTTCTTAACAGTTTTTGCAGAATCTGGTATGCTGATTAGCCTCCATAATGCCTTTAAACCAGGAGTCTCCAACTCGCGGCCAAGGGGCCAATTGCGGCCCGTGAGATGATATTTTGTGGCCTGTAGGACAATATGAAAGTTTAATGTTAGTGTGGCATTACCATGTTGTGTGTAGAAGGTTCAGCCAAATCAGTAAACCCCAAACACA